>NC_045449.1:35893736-36109807 GCF_002776525.5 Piliocolobus tephrosceles
CCTTTCCTTTCCTTTCCTTTCCTTTCCTTTCCTTTCCTCTTTCTTTCTTTCTTTCTTTCTTTCTTTCTTTCTTTCTTTCTTTCTTTCTTTCTTTCTTTCTTTCTTTCTTTTCTTTCTTTCTTTCTCTCTTTCTTGGCAGAGTTTCGCTCGCTCTTGTTGCCCAGGCTGCAGTGCAGTGGCACGATCTTGGCTGAAACCTCCGCTTCCTGGGTTCAAGCGATTCTCCAGCCTCAGCCTCCTGGGTAGCTGGGATTACAGGCGTCCACCACCATGCCTGGCTAATGTTTTGTATTTTTAGTAGAGATGGGTTTCACCATGTTGGTCAGTCTGGTCTCAAACTCTTGACTTCAAATGATCCACCCGCCTCGGCCTCCCAAAGTGCTGGGATTACAGGCGTGAGTCACCACACCTGGTCTCTGACTTTCATTTCTCGGATGGGATGGTTGTTGGGAGAGAAGGGGGAACAAAAAGTTTCTGCATTATCTTCTTAACTTTGGGTCCATATTACACATTGCCTGAGACTTTTACAAAATGATGCACACCCCAAGGAAGACAGAAGAAATAAATATACAGAAATTGACAGAGGGAAAGTATAGGAAGCTGGAAAAATGTTAAAAAAAGAAAAAAAGTAAAAATGCTTCCTCTCTCTGTCAGGTACCCTTCAGGTGCTGGGAGGATTTAAAGATGAATAATGCATGGCACCTGCCCTCAAGAAGCTCTCATACCACTTAAAGAGAAATGCAGAAACACACATGAAGTAGTAGCCTTGGAACTGAATTCACTACCCCAGATTTGGAACACTAGTAGGCATGGCCCTGCCCTCTCTGGCCTTGGTTACTCAATTATACTATGCCATCTTCCTCTCAGCCACACTATACAAATGATGGAAAGATTGTGTTGGGTAATGTCTTAGTCTGTGTGGTTATAATGAAATACCACAGACTGCATGATTTGTAAACAACAGAAATTTATTCTTTTGCAGTTCTGGAGGCTGGACAGTCCAAGATTAAGGTGCCAACAGGTTCAGTTGTCTGGTGAGGGCCGTTCTCTGCTTCCAAGATGACATCTTGTTGCTGCATCCTCCAGAGGGGAGGAATGCTGTGTCCTCATATGGCAGAAGACCAAAGGGTTAGTGAGCCTAATGCTGCATGAAATCTCTTTTATAAAGGCCTTAATCCCATTAATAAGTGAGGAAGCCTCATGGCTTAATCATCTCTTAAAGGCTTCGCCTCTTAACACCATCACATTGACCATTAAATTTCAATACCTGAATTCTGAAGGGGACATATTTAAGCCATTTCAGCTAAGTAGCACAGTGTGAAGATTATCCAAGGAGTATTTAGTAAAGAAGGAACAAAAACAAAGGGCAAATGCCTTTTGGGGAACTATTTAGACAACGCTAGAAGTGAGATAACTTTCTTTTCTTTTCTTTTTGCAATAAAACAAATGTTTAATTTAATTCAGAATAAGAGATAATAACTCTTCAATAAAATATATAAAATTGTACAAGGCATCCTTTCAAAGGGGTAAAGGCATCTGGAGGGAGGGGAGAGATGGAGAGAAGGTGAAATATCAGGGAGCTTAATGGGCTGTTTGGCAACTCCATTTTCACCAAGTCAAAACATGGCTTTATTTTCTGCCCCCAACATGTTAAAAATTATTTCAAAGTTTCTAATAAGTTTAGCACATACAACAGGTACACACACAGAGAAAGCATTTTTTTTTTTCTTTCTGGATCTACTACTAATTGTTCAAGAATATTTAGCACATAGGTAATGATTACAAGGTACTCATTTTTTAAGCAGAAAATTACTATACCCCCGCACCCAAATCACCTTTGCAATCTGTGAGGATGAGTGTACCTAGTGTTTCTCAGAAACCATCAGTTCCTCCCAGCAGGCTTTAACTTTTTACTCTCCAATTATCTGAAATGAAGTAAAGCAACAGCCTTGAGAAGAATTAGGAAATATTTCTAATTTTCTACGTCACCTCTAGGCATTTTCAGGATTCTTCTTATCCCAGTTATTGGTCTTACAAAAAAATTCTTTAAAAAGGTAAAACTGTGAAAATGTGTGTGTGGTAGGGTGAGGGTGGGGAGAGATAGGAACAAATATGGTAGTATATAAAAAGGTTTCTTTTAATGCAAGCAAAATGCAGAAATGTGATGTGTCACCTTCACCTTCACTTTGAATAATCTCTCCATATCTAATACTTTCTATGTGCATTGTGTCCAATTCTAATATTTGTTTTCCATAAACAGAAGTCAATAATCCCATCAAAATCATTGACTTTATCAAATTTTGCAAATAATTTGTTTCCCTCTTTAAGAAACTACAACAAATGGACCTACACAGTCTCTTTAAGAAGGTGATATATAGAAAAAAAGCACATATGTATATAAATGTTGCCTTTTAAAATAATTTGAATTTGTACATCTACTGTATAAAAATGTATTATGTTTTATTATATACATTTATACATTAAAAACCATCAGAGCCTTTCTTTGTGAAAGGAGAAGGGGGCATCTGGAAGATTACACCAAGAAAACAAGGCTTGGTGCCTCCGCCTAAAGAATAAATTTCAAGTATGTCATGTGGCCCTGTCTGCCTAGCCGCTTAGCGGGGTGCACGCAGAGTGTGCAGAGCAGGAGTATTGGCTGGTCCTGCCTTCTTGGAGAGGGAGAGGAAACCCTTTGAAGCAAACATCCATCACGGAATCTATTGATCTGGTCTTCCTTAGGACAGGTGGTACATGCCATATCCTACTGGCGTGGCATAGAGTCCCACGGGCGGGATGGGAAGCACCGGTCTATGGAACGGGTAGGATGCTCCGTATATGGACGCTGCCTGCCGGGGCGAGCTGATGGGGAAAGGGAGACTGAAGCTGGAGGGTAGCATGGGTTTTGCAGTCATTTTCAGCTTTTCCAATTCTGACTCCGGCAGTTTTCGGTTCCGGAACCAGATTTTGACTTGAGTCTCTGCGAGGTTCGGAGAGCTGGAGAACTCCGCACCCTCTGCAATGGAGAGGTACTGTTTCCGGCGGAACTTGCCCTCCAGAGCGAGGAGCTGGGACTTGGTAAAGCTGTGCGGGGCTTCGGATTGGTCTTGGGTTTTCTCAGCGTGCAGGTGGTAGGGCTCATAGGTCTTGGCGGGGCGAATATCGACCGGGTTCCTGCATCCACGCCGCTGCATCTTAGGGAGTTTTCCGACTTGACCCAGGCGGTCTCGAAGGGCTTCATCGGCTGCCCCGGGCTGTGCGCTTCCCCAGCGCGGTGCCCCAGCAGCAGCAGTGGCCGCAGGGTGGCCCCGGCCGAGGCGCTTTCGGCCGGCATTGGGGATGCCTCCTTGGGCGGCTTCTTGTCGGACACAAGCGCGTCCACGCTGTAGGGCAGGCTGGAGACCTTGACGCGGCGCTCCTCCGCGGCCGCCTGGGCGTCCCCAGGCCCCGGACCCGGCCCGACCCCCACCGCTGGGCCCTCCTCATCCGACGAAAACAGAAGCCATGCCTTCCCTGCCCTACGTAGCTCCCGACGCGCGACTCCGCGGGCGACCCGGGAGCGGCGACTCAAACTTTTTTGCTAGGGAGACGGGAGGGGGAGATAACTTTCTAAATTCCACAGTGGGGAATGAGGCAGGGAGGTGGGGAGTAGAAAAGAATGTAACTGTTCCAGAGCTAAGATAAAGCAGTTGATCATTCATCACAGATGCTTCTCTATAGATGAAGACCTCTCTAGGTTTTCTCTTGTGGTTGCAGGGAACTCTGAGTTTCAAATGCCATTCCTACTTCTTGCCTCTAAACTTGGAGTCAGAAGAACCAGGTTCCAGGGCAAGCTCTGCCACTCACTTACTGTTCACCTTTGAGCAAGTCACTTCTCTCTGAGTTTTCTCATTTGTAAAAACTTTTTAATTTAACAACAACAATAATATATCTACTGTTGGTTTCATTAAAAGAATGAGATAAAAGTGTGGAAGTGTTAGGCCGGGCACTGTGGCTCACGCCTGTAATTCCGGCACTTTGGGAGGCCAAGGCGGGTGGATCACCTGAGGTCAGGAGTTCGAGACCAGTCTGGTCAATGTGGTGAAACCCCGTCTCTACTAAAAATACAAAAATTAGCCGGGCATGGTGGTGGGTGCCTGTAATCCCAGCTGCTTGGGAGGCTGAGGCAGGAGAATCACTTGAACCCAGGAGGTGGAGGTTGCACTGAGCCGAGATTGCACCACTGCACTCCAGCCTGGGTGACAGAGCAAGACTCCATCAAAAAAAAAAAAAAAAAAAAGCGTGGAAGTACTTGACACAGCAGTAGGTCCTCAAGAAATATAAGTGTAATCTGATTTGTTATGCTTTGTAAAGACTTTCCTCCATTTTTCACGTGGGAAAACAAAAATCCAGAGAAATTTGTCATTTGAAGTCAACTTACTTAAAGTTTACTGTCTTGTTTTTCTAAGACCACCAGAGCGAGCACAAAAGAACCAGCAAGTAGGCAAAGGTCAGGCGCAAAACTGCAAGTTTATTTTAGTAACCTAAGGTGTGGAGAAGAAGTCTGTCGGCCTCCGGCAAAGAAGGCTGGCAGAGTGCCCCTCCCCCAAGCTCTCCGACGGAGTTCCGACATCCCAACAGGACTGGGAAGCTGGGAAGTCCGCCTGGCTCAATGGTGGAGAGCGGCTTTTCTAGGAGTGGGAGGGCAATAGGTGGGGCATGGGCGTGTCAGGGGCGTTCCGCAGGTGCGACCAGGTAAATCTTGGTCTCTTCAGATTGACGTCACCTGGCGCATGCCCAGTTGGTCTGCACCCTCCCGGGTCGCCGGCTGCATTTTCGCGGGCACGGGAAGAGTTGGGGGTGGGGGGATGAAGAACCCGGAAGTGCACCATCTTGCCTCCGAGTTCGTCCAAACATTTACTCCCTGCAAATCAATAGGCACTTTCCTAATCTCCTCATGGCTGCTTTCATGTCCTGGTTTCTCAGAGTGTAGATCACGGGGTTGAACATGGGGGTCATGACTGTGTAGCTGATGGACACAGCCTTGTCCATGGGGAATGGGGTGAAGGGCCGGGCGTAGATATAGATACAGGGAATGAAGATCATGGACACTACCATGATGTGGGTGGTGCAGGTGGAAGCTGCCTTCCTCTTTGCCTTTCCTGAGTGGGACCTCAGCATCACCAGGATGACAGTATAAGAGATCAGAAGGAGGAGGAACCAGATGATAACTAGCAGCCCACTGTTGGAGATCATGAGGAACTCCAGGAGGGAGGTATCAGTGCAGGCAAGTCTCAGTACTTGGGGAACATCACAGTAGAAGTTATCTAGGATGTTGGGGCCACAGAAGGGCAGTGGAAGTATCAGAGCCAGTTGGACAATGGAGTGGACAAAGCCCCCCACCCAGGTGGCTACCACCAGCCCCACGCACAGTTGAGTGTTCATGATGGTGACATAGTAGAGGGGCTGGGAGATGGCTATGTAGCGGTCATAGGCCATGACTGAGAGAAAAAAGACAGTCCCACCTCCCAAAAGGTGGAAGAAGAAGATCTGGGTCATGCAGCCCTGGTAGGAGATTGTCTTGGTCTCATAGAGGAAGTCCACCAGCATCTTTGGAGAGGTGACTGTGGAATAGCAGAGGTCGATGAGAGCTAGATTTCGGAGCAGAAAATACATGGGTGTGTGCAGCTGGCAGTCAAAAGTCACTGTGACCATGATAAGGACGTTTCCCACAATGGTGGTGACGTAGACAAACAGAAACAGAAGGAACAGGAATTTCTGGAGCTCCTTGGTCTGTGAAAACCCTAAGAGGACAAACATTGATACCTGTGTGGTGTTCTGTGGTTCCATAGGATCTTCCTCCACATGCCTACAGAGAAACCATTGAAACAAACAAACAAAAAAGAAAATTCAGTCATTTTCCTTGGACAGTCAGGACTGAGTTGATTAAAGTCATTGTTGAGTGCCAATCCAAGATGTAGCTTAGGAAAGCCCTCTGTGGGGAGGATGTTCCATATGTTTTCAGTGGTTCCACAGACTTATTTCCCTGACCATGCCCTACAGTATATTAAGGGAATCTGGGTCTTTTTTCCCTTTGGCCATACTGTCCTCATCCACAGGTTTCATGTCTGGTTCTTTTTCATACCTGCTATGCCCAACATAGTGTGTTGTGAACCACAGGTTCCGTAAAGCTAGTTGAATCAATCAGTGAATAAATAAACATGTCAGCAAGTACCTGTGACCACAAACACCATCAACCTATGTGCATAAATCTTGATAGGATATACAGTTGAGAATAATGATTTTAGATAAACAAATAGATGCTTCTTTATGGTGGGAATTTGAGAGGCTGTTAATTGCTGGAGAAAGAGAGGTTGCATTAGAAGAAAATTGTTATGTACAAAATCAGAGGTAAATGTGAAGAAAAACAAGCAGATGATCTTGGTTGTAGAGAAGCTGGGATGATTAGTGTTTCTCAAACGTTTCCCCGTAGGTACTTCTCTAGCAGCATTTGTTGCCATGGGCCATCTCTGGGGGCAATGCAAAGAAGCCCAGGACAAATGCACTATCTCCTTGAACTCTCATGTTTTAACTTTTAAAATTTATGTGAATTTTCTATTATACACATATCCCTAGACAATCTTTGGCAGAGCTTTTAAAATGTAACCATTGTGGTTCATAAAACTTTGACGAGACCAAAGTGTTATTAAAAAAAAAAAAAAAGAGTGTTGGCTGGATGCAGTGGCTCATGCCTGTAATCCCACTGCTTTGGGAAGCCAAGGCAGGAGGATCACTTGAGGCCAGGAGTTTGAGACCAGCCTGGGCAACATAGCTAGACCCCCATCTCTATAAAAAATTTAAAAATTACCCAGGTGTGATGGCATGCAGCTGTAATCCCCAGCTATTTGGGAGGCTGAGGTGGGAGGATAGTTTGAGGCCAGAAGTTTAAGACAAGCCTGGGCAACATAGTGAGACCCCATCTCTACAAAAATTTTAAAAATTACCTGGGCATGGTAGTGCATACCTGTAGTCTCAGCTATTCAGAAGGCTGAGCTGGAAGGATTGCTTGAGCCCAGGAAATCAAGGCTGCAGTGAGCTATGATGGCCATTGCACTCCAGCTGATCTTATCTCTAAAAAGAAAAAAAAAATTAGAGCATGGAGGGAGACATGATTCTTTAGTAAGTGAAAGTTCTAGAAGACATTAGCTTGAAAAATAAACTGAGTTCTTGGTGTTAAAACCCATTCTTTTGGGTTATATCTTTCCACAAGTATTTTCTCTAATTGTTCAGAAAAATTTGTCCCAAGGCCCCATCCTGTAAAGACAATAGAACATAAAAAGGTCTCTTTTCCCTGATTCCCATCTGGCACATGGGCAGGGTAGCAGCAATTACACTGATGCTCTTACACGGGAATTGAATGAATATATTTGGAAAGATCTCGATAAACCTCTATGGACAAATGTAACAGGATTATCTCAAAAATTATCTATGAGGGATTTCAGTACTCAAAATATTGTCATATTTGTCTTCACATAAAATTCACATTTATCCTCAGATATTTGTGCAAAAATGATACTCCAGGAAGATGTGCTATGTTTGTTCTGTGGCTTCACCAACTCCCAGCCTAGGACTGTTTGAAAAATGTCCCCATGGGCAACTGAGAACCCTGGCAAGCTCTTCAACAGGAAATGATGTGATAAAACAGGGTTAGAATGGGCTTATCCCAGTGCACCAGGGCAGGAGGCTCTGAGACAGGCAAGGGTAGTACACACCTTTCCTGGAGCATTGTTGCAGCAACCACAACAGAGGGTAACACATTTTGGTCTCTGACTTTGTGTCCTTTCTCTACCACATGGTGTCGAGGTTAGACTGCATGGGCAGCCATTTAAATGGCACAGTTTGGCCTCTCTGGGAAAGCCCCTGACCCCTAATCCTTCATCCCCAGCTCCAACTGTCACACCGAATTACTGATTCCTGAAATGTTAACAGCATACTTCATTATTTTATCTTAAGATCTTTATCCCTACTAAGATTACACCCACCATACTTTTTCTTTTTTTCAGACAGGGTTTTGCTCTGTCCCCAAGGCTGGCGTGCAGTGGTACGATCTCAGCTCACTACAACCTCCAACAGCCAGGCTCAAGCAATGCGCCCACCTCAGCCCCCCAAGTAGCTGGGACCACAAGCACACATCACCATGCCTGGCTATTTTTTTGTATTTTTAGTAGAGACAGGGTCTGTCATGTTGCCCAGGCTGGTCTCAAACTCCTGAGCTCAAGCAATCCACCTTCCTCTACCTCCCAAAGTACTAGGATTACAGGTGGGAGCCACTGCACCCAGCCTACCACCCCCATACATTTTTATATGCTTTTATCAGTCAGAGATGAACACTGAAGTTTTTATGGATATAAAGAAAAAATGTCTTGGTCTTGCCTGAAAATACTTTATTAGAGGGAAGAGGAGTATGTGAAGTAAGACTGGCAAACTGTTGGTAATAGTGGTAGTTCTGAAAATGGTGATTCTCTCTACTTTGTAAATATATACACATTTCCATGGTAAAACATAAGATGAAAAGCCTCAGAGATACTCTAGTTTTGATCCTGATGTCTTTGTGTTATTTGGATATTTTTACTTTGAATGAACTATGTATAAATCATGATGGAAGGAAGGAATTTTAAAATAAAATAACATGGCCGTGTGCAGTGGCTCATGCCTTAATCTCAGCACTTTGAGAGGCCAAGGTGGCCAGATCACCTGAGGTCAGGAGTTCGAGAACAGCCTGGCCAACATGGTGAAACCCCATCTCTACTAAAAATACAAAAATTAGCTAGGTGTGGTGGCGAGCACCTGTAATAATATAATAATAATTCAAACTTATCTAGAATTCACTAATTATCCAAAAAGTTAAAGATAAAATATAGTAAGGAATAATTTTTTAAATTATATTAACAATGATCTTTTAAAAACTTGTAAGACTCAGCATTATTGAGAATTTAGGGCAATAGATAAATAACTGGGGGTACAATCTTTCTAGAAGACAATTTGAAAATATGTGCCAAATCCATACATTATTTATACTCCCTGACCCAGTAATTTCTGTCTTAGGGATTTGTTTTAAAGAAACAATGAAAACTAATTTTTAAAAATGTATGTTTAAGGATATTCATCATATTATTATAATATTGATTAACTAGAAACAACTTAAATGCATGACTATGAGACATTGGTTAAATAAAATATGGCTCCTCCATGTGATGAAATACTAGTTAAGAATAAACATATATCCTAAAAGGATGTTTAACTATATGGGATTTTATTTTACCATGACATATGGGAAGGGCAGCAGTGATTGCACTGATGCTCTTATAAGGGATTTGAATGGATACATGTGAAAAGATAGCTGTATTGATCATGTCCTTTGCCAGGACCTGAATGGAGCTGGAAGTCATTATCCTCAGCAAACTAACGCAGGAACAGAAAACCAAACACAATGTGTTCGCACTTATAAATGGGAGCTGAATGATAAGAACACATGGACACAAGAGGGGAAACAACACACTGGGGCCTCTCAGGGGGGTGGCGAGGGGAGGGAGAGCATCAGGAAGAATAGCTAATGGATGCTGTACTTAATAGTTAGGCGATGGGTTGATCTGTGCAGCAAACCACCATGGCACACGTTTACCTATGTAACAAACCTACACATCCTACAGGTGTACCCCTGAACTTAAAATAAAAGTTGAAGAAAAAAAAATCTCCATCAACCTCTACAGACAAATATAAACAGGATTGTCTCCAAAATTATCAGTGAGGGGTTTTAAGACTCAAAGTATTGTTGTTTTAAAGAGAGAATTACAAAATATTTTGATAAAATGGACATGAAAAATCAAGATGTTACCAGGTATGAATAGTGGTTATCTCTGGTTGATGAGATTGATGGAACATATATTTTTTCTTCTTTACAAAGTTTGTTTATTTCTTGTAATTTATAAATTGCCATAAAATTTTAATCAAAAAAAAGGCAAAAGAAGTATTATAATGAGACCAAGAAAGAGAAAAGGTAAGAGCTGAAAAACTTCTTAGCATGAGCACTGTCGGGGCAAAAGACGACCCCAGGTGTGCAAGGGGAAGGGTTTGGGGAAGGAGAAACCTCAGAACACTGAGGAAAAGGGAGAGAGAAAAAGAGGAGGAGATGCAGTGTGGGAAAAGGGAATGCTCTCCTGTAAAAGAGAGGAGAGAAGGAGACTGTGGTTCCCAGGACTGTTGCACAACCACCGGATCCCTCCCCTCATCATAACCAGTTCTCCTTCACAGTTCGAGTGTCACTGTAATGGCTAAATCCAGTCAGTAACCGTGGGTTCTTTCAGCTTCATCTGGCACTGTGAGCTGCCTGTCATTATTATGAAATCATTCTTGCTACTTCTTTACTCTAAACCCAAATACCTCTCTGGCTCTCCTATTTCTGTCCGTTATCCCCTCACCCAGCTAGACTTCTCCATTGCATTCCACATGTATTGTCACCAAGGCGTATGTGTTCTTCCTTTGAAATTACTGGCAAATTATTTTTCCTATCTGGCTTATTGCTGTGGGCCTCCAAGTGGGTTCTTGCCTCCAGGTTTTGCTCCATTTTAATCCACACGGTGCAACATAGTAAATACATAAACTTCCTCAACAACATCTTCCCCCTCTATTTCAAGAGGTTTTCAAAAATTTTCCATGGCTCTTTATTGTCTACAGGAAGGAATTGGCATTTAGTTAGGGCTTCAGGGGTTTCCACAGAAACAGGCTCCTACCTTTCTTTCCAGGTCCATCTGCCACTTAATAGTAGTAGTAGTAAGCATTTATTGTAATTATAGTAATAGTAATAACTATGGTAGTAAGCATTTATTGTTGTAATAGAAGTAATTGTCATCAGAGTAAACATTCTTTGAGTGCTTACTATGTGATAGACACTATACTAAATATTTTGCTGGCATTATCCTTTTTAATTCTCATATATTATTCCCATGTTTATAAGTATAGTAAGTACTATAAATTATCTCCATGTTACAGATAAGTAAATTGTGGCTTAAATAGGTTAAATAATTTGTCCCAAATCACATGGAAAATAAAAAGCAGAGCTGGAATTCTGAGCCAGGTCTGATAGACCCAGAATTTGCACTCCTAACCACTATTCTCCTTTTACCTGCTCCCCTCTCAGAAGATTCAGCTTCGACCAAACTTATCCCTTCCTTGGTCCCTCAGGTCTCAGTGCCTTCATCCAGCCAGTACCTCACCTGAATTGCTTTTCTGTCCTGTTCACCTGTCTGAATTCTACCCTTCCTTCAAGGTTTAAGACTAACTGGCTCTTCTATAATGTTGCTATGCCTTGGTATTTTTTCATGAGGATGACTCTGTCTCCTCACATGTGTTGTAATTTCAGTGCAAATCCAGTAAGTTAAGTATTATACAGTACGTGGTACACACAGACCCTTTCTCATAGTTGGTTCCCAAAAGAATGTGTGATTGCTTAATGGTGGACAGGGCGCTGGGATGGGCCAGACCACTGTGAGAGCTGGGAAGAAAGAGAGAGTAGCCACTGGATACAGTGCAGTTTAAAGGACCTCAGAGAGAATCCAAGAATCCTAATTCCCAGCATCATCAGATTTACAATCCTAGAAGCATCATCTTAGCATGGCCCAATTCTTTCCACAAACCCATCAGAATCTTTGCGAATGCTTCCTCCCTCTACATGCATAGAAAATAGATTTAGAAGGATTCTAGACAAGAAAGAAAATAGACATAGGGAGGGACATGGATCTGTATGGGGAAAGGGGAGGATTCTAGACCTCTTCTGTTGTTACTCAATCTTCTATCCCATCTGTCTTTGCTCTTAAAATATCAGCCCACACAGGACTAGGAGAGACGAGGGGAGAAGGAATAAGTGGGTTCCCAAATTGGGGGAGAATCTAGTCTGTGGTCATCCAGGGAGCATTAATATGTATTATTAAACACAAGGTTTAAGAAAAGAGAGGATAAGATGGAGGGAGAGCAATAGAGAAGGGATGAAAATCTGGAGTGAGAGAGCAGCAGACTGGAGAAGGAGGAAGATGGAGGAAGATGAGGCTTAAAAAGGAACAGTAGAGGGTGGAAAGTGTGAGAGCAAGACCTGTTTGTGTTTTCTCCTAGGTGTGGGAAGAAGCTGTGGTATGTATGTGGGAGGTGGGGGAGAGAACAGTGTATGTCTATATTCCGCTCTCCCTCCCACCCTGTGTTCTAAATTCCACCCAGCACATAAGCCAATACAGACAAAAGTCTTAAAGCTAGATAAAATCAATGTTTCCCAAATCCCATTCCCCTTGCATTAATGCCCAATGACTTCCCCCATGCCTTCCCTCCACTCCGTGCTTATCTCACGATAGGCTTTGTCGGGAGCCTCCTCAGTGCTGACTTGTCCATGGGAAGGACACTGGAGCCATCACCTTCCTCCAGCCCACAGTGGCCAAGAGGACTTAGAGGCCCCCATCTCCCAGGTCACTCTTCTCCTGTAGCTCCATTCTTCTCCTGGCCTCTCTCAGACCAGGAACACATATAGGATTGGCCTTAAGGAAAGGGAAATTCCTTGGGGAGTAAAACTTAGGCTTAATTCATAAGATGAAGCCTGGCTCAGGCTGCTGAGGGCAAATGAGCAATGGGAGTTATTAAAAAGTTTGTGAGATGTTGCATCAGATACACATAATTATTAGGAGACTGTCTTGGGGCCAACATTTCAGAGGTACTGATCACAGGACCAAGAGGAAGAAGGATAAGAAGCCTAAAGAGAAATGAATTCCCAGGGAGGTTTACAAGAACCAAATCCCTCGAGGTCAGCACCATGGGCAGTGCAAGGCCTCCACCCTCTCCTATCATCACTGTAGTTGGAAAAGTGAGTTATGTCCTAGGACACAGTTCAGGTCACCCCCTCTATAAACACCAAAGCCTTTTTCATATGTACAGTCATTAAGGCAACATCTCTCATCCCAATCTCTGATCTGCTCTTCTCTCAGCCAAAGTGAACTTCTCAATGTAAACTGGCTAAGTTCATCCTCAAGATATAATTCAAATACCATAAGCTTCACAATTATTAAGTGATTTTAACCATTCAGTGGTTTTTAGTATATTTGCAAGTTTGTGTAACCATCACCACTATCTAATTCCGGAACATTTTCTTCATTCTGAAAAGAAATTTCGTATCCTTTAGCAGTCACTACCCATTCTGTTCTCTCCTCAGTCTCTGGAAACCACTAATTTACTTTTTGTCTCTGGATTTGCCTGTTCTGGACATTTCCTAAAAATTGAATCATATAACACATGTATGATGATATATGGCTTTTGTGTCCTGCTTCTTTCACTTATGTTTTTAAGTTTCATCTGTATTATAGCATGTACCAGTACGAGTCATATGCAAGTCATTCCTTTTTATGACTGGATAATATGACACTATATGGATATCAGCTCTTGGACATTTGAGTTCTTTCCACTTTTTGACTATTATGAATAAAGCTGCTAGGAATATTCATGTACAGGTTGTGTGTGTGGATGTATTCTTTCATTTCTCTTTGGTAGATAGCTAGATGTGGAATTGCTGAATTTTATAGCAACTGTGCCTAATCTTTTGAGGAATAACCATCTTACTTAGAATAGTGAGAGTGAAGTAGCATCTCATGATTGTAACTTGCATTTCCTTAATGATCAATGATGCTGAACATCTTTTCATGTGCTTATTGGACATTTGTATATCTTCTTTGGAGAAATGTCTATTCAAATCCTTTGTCCATATTTTAATTGAGTTGTTTGGTTTTTTTGGTTGAGTTGCCACCGTTCTTTCTACATTTTGGATATTACACTCTTATGAGGTGTTTGATTTACAAATATTTTCTTCAATTCTGTAGATTATCTTTTGATATTATTAATAATTTGCTTTGATGTATGGAAGAATTTAATTTTTATGAGGTCCAATATATTTATTTTGTTGTTGTTGCTCAGGCTTTTAGTGTCAAATTTAAGAATACATTGCCAAATATGAATTGATGAAGAATTTCTTTTCTAAGAGTTTTATGATTTTAGCTCTTATATTTAGGTCATTGACTCATTTTGAGTTAATTTTTGTATATGAAGTGAGGTAGAAGTCCAACTTCGTTTTTTTGTTATTTGTTTGTTTGCATGTGATTATCCAATTATTTCCTCACCATTTATTGAATAGACTATTATTTATTCATTAAATGGCCTTAGCACCATTGTGAAAAATCAATTGGCCAGATATGTTTTGGTTCATTTCCAGACACCGAATTATATTCCATTGGCCTCTATATTTATTCTTATGCTAGTACCACATTGTTTTGATTATTATAGCTTCACAGTAAATTTTGAAATTGGTAAGTACAAGTCTTCCTACTTCGTTTTTCTTTGTCAGTGTTGTTTTGGCTAGTTGGGGCTCCTTGCAATTGCATATAAATTTGAGAATTGGCTTACTAATGTCTAGAGAAAAATGGAATTTTGATAAAAATTCTATTGACTGTATATTACTTTGGGAAATATTTCCATCTTAACAATATCAAGCTTTTCAATCCATGAATGTGGGGTGTCTTTTCATTTATTCAGGTCTTCATTCATTACTTTCTTTCATTAGTGTTTTGTAGTTTTGAATGTACAAGTCTTTCACCCCTTGGTTAAATTTTTTCCTAGATATTTTATTCTTTTCAATGTTACGGTAAATGAAATTGATTATTTACCTTCCTTCTCTGATTGTTTTTACCAGTATGTAGAAACATAACTGATTTTGTGTGTTGGTCATAGACCCTGCAACTTTGCTAAATTTATTAGCTGTAAAAATTTTTGTGAATTATACGGGATTTCCATATATAGAATCATGTCATCTGCAAATAGAGATAGTTTTACCTTTTCCTTTATAATGGGGATGTCTTTTTTTCTTGCTTAATTGCTCTAGTAAGGACTTCCAGTACAGTTGTTGAATAGCAGTGGTTAAAGGGGCATTCTTGTCTTGTTTCTGATCTTAAGGGAATAGAGAAAAGCTTTCAGTCTTTCACTATAGAGTCTTTCACTATGAGCTGTGGGTTTTTCACAAAGCCTCCTTTTGATTCCTAATGTGCAGAGTGTTTTTTATCATAAAAGAGTGTTAATTTTTTTTCAAATACTTCTTCTGCTTCTATTGAGATGATCATGTGACTTTTTCATTTGTTTTATTAATATGGAGTATTAGATTGATTGATTTTCTTATGTCAAACCACCCTAGCATTTCTGAGATAAATCCCAGGTGGTAATGGTGTATAATCCTTTTAATGTACTGTTAGATTTGGATTGCTAGTATTTTGTTGAGAATTTTCGCATTTATATTTATAAAGAATATGGTCTGTAGTTCTTTTCTTGTATCTTTGTCTGGCTTTGGTATCAGGATAATGCTGGCCTCATAGAATGTGTTAGAAAGTGTTCCCTTTGCTTCTATTTTTATTTTTTTTTACAAGAGCTTGCATAGTATTGCTGTTAATACTCCTTTAAATGTTTGGCAGAATTTACCACAAAAGCCATCTGGTACTGGACTTTTCTTGGTTGGGAGGTTTTTTAAACACTGATTCAATATTTACTTGTTATAGGTCTGTTGAGACTTTCTATTTCTTTTGAAATCAGTTTTAGTAATTTGTGTTTCCAGGAATTTTTCCATTTAATCTAACTTAGCCAATTTGTTGGCATATATTGCTCACAGTACTCTCTTATAATCCTGTTAATTTTTGTAAGGTTGGTAGTAATGTTTCTGATTTTATTCTGATTTTATTTATTTGCTTCTTCTCTTTTTTCTTAGTTTAGCTAAAGATTTATAAATTTCATTTATCTTTTCAAGAACTAACTTTTGGTTACATTGATTGTATCTATTATTTTTCTATTTTCTATTTCATTTATCTCTGCTCTAATCTTTATTATTTCTTTCCTTCTATTGGCTTTGGTTTTAGTTTGCTCTTCTTTTTTGAGTTTCTTAAAGTGTAAAGTTAGATCACTGATTTGAGACCTTTTTCCTTTTTTATGTAGGATTTTACAGCTATGAAATTCTAAGTATTGCTTTCACTGTACCCTGTATATGTTGTGTTGTGTTTTTGTTTGCATTCACTTCAAAGTATTTTCTGATTTCACTAGTGATTTATTCTTTGGCCCATTTGTTGTTGGAGAGTGTGTTGTTTAATCTCCACATATTTGCAAGATTTCAAGTTTTTCCTTTGTTATAAATTCCTTCATCCCATTGTAGTCAGAGAAGATACTCTGTATAATTTAAATCTTTGAATATTTATTGAAAATTTGTTATGGCCTAACGTATAGTCAATCCTGAAGATTGTTTCATGTGCACTTGAGAATGATGTACATTCTGTTGTCTTTGGGTGTTCTGTAAATCTCTTTTAAGTCTAGTCAGCTTATAATATTTTTCAAGTCCTGTATTTTTTTATTGATCCCACTCCAGTTTTCTTTTGGCTACTATTTGCACAGAATATCTCTTTCCATCCTTTTACTTTAAACCTATTTTTGTCTTTGGAGCTAAAATAAGTCTCTTGTAAGCAGCATATAATTGGATTATGTTGTTTTAATACAGTCTTTCAATCTCCATCTTTTGATGAGCTTAATCCATTTGTATTTCTTTTTTTTTTTTTTTTTTTCTTTGAGGATTATTATTATTATTATTTTTTTTTATTATACTTTAAGTTCTAGGGTACATGTGCATAACGTGCAGGTTTGTTACATACGTATACTTGTGCCATGTTGGTGTGCTGCACCCATCAACTTGTCAGCACCCATCAACTCATCATTTACATCAGGTATAACTCCCAATGCAATCCCTCCCCCCTCCCCCCTCCCCGTGATAGGCCCCGGTGTGTGATGTTCCCCTTCCCAAGTCCAAGTTTATTGCGGCACTATTCACAATCCATTTGTATTTCAAGTGATTACTGATAATAAAGGACTTGCTTCTGCCATTGTGCTATGCTATTTGCTTCCTATATGTCTTACATTTTTCCTCCTCAATTCTGTCAATATTGCCTTTATTTAAGGCAAAACTTACATTCAGGTGTTTTGGCTTTCTTTATTCAAGTGTACTATTTTGATTTTCTCTTTTTTCCTTCTCTTTATTTGTTTAAGTTATTTTCTTAGTGGTTACCATGGGGACTACAGTTAACACCTTAAATTGATGACAATCTTCTTTGAAGCTAGTCTGAATCTAGTTTAAAAACAACTTAGCTTCAATAACATACATTAACACTGCCTATATTTCACTCCTTCCCTTCACCTTTATGTTGTTACTTTCATAAATTACTTTTTTATATATGTGTGCATTTTAACATAAACTTATAATTATTATTTTATGCATTCATCTTTTAAACCACATAGGAAACGAAAGAGGACTTATATACCAAAATACAATACTACTAGCATTTATATTTACTGGTATAAATATAAAAGACTTTTATATTTGCATAACTCAAAGCCACACAAAGATATAAAGATCACTTTTGCTAGTGATCTTTTACTAGTGATTTTTATATCTTTGTGTGGCTTTGAATTAGCATCAATTATCCTTTTGTTTCAGCCTGTAAGGCTCCCTTTAGCACTTCTCCTAGGGCAGGTCTCTTAGCAATTAATTTATTTTGCTTTTGTCTGTCTCAGAATATGTTTATTACTTTTTCATTTTTGAAAGATAGAATTCTTGGCTGACAGTATTTTTTTTCCTTTCAGCACTTTAAATATATCATCCCACTGCATTTTGGCCTCCATGATTTCTCATGAGAAACTGGATGTTAATTCTATTGAGAATCCCTTTGAATGTGATGAGTCACTCCTCTCGCTCCTTTCACGATTCTCCTTTTGTCTTTTGAGAATTTGATTATAATGATCCTAATGTGGATCTCCGAGTTTATGCTATTTGGAATGCATTAATCTCGGATGTGTAGATTCATATCCTTTATCAAATTTGGGAAGTTTTTGGCCACTATTTCTTCAAAAAAAGTTTTTGCCCCTTTTTTCTCTTCTTCTTCTGGGACTCTCAGAATGTGTATATTAGTCTGCCTGGTGACTCTCCATAGGTCTCTTGGGCTTTGTTCATTTTTCTTCATTAATTTTTTCTTTCTCCTCCTCAGACTAGGTAATATCATTTGTCCTGTCTTTGAGTTCACTAATTCTTTCTTCTGCCTGATCAAACTCCTATTGAACTTCTCTAATACATATTTAATTTCAGCTATTATGTTTTTCAGCTCCAGATTTTCTATTTTGTTCCTTTTTTGTGTGTGAGACAAGGCCTCACTCTGTCACCCAAGCTGGAGTATAGTGGTGCAATCATAGCTCACTCTAACCTATAACTTCAAACTCCTGGGTTCAAGTGATCTTTCATCTCTTTCCTGAATAGCAAGAACTATAGGTGTGTGCCATCATGCCTGGCTAAATTTTAAATGTTTGTAAAGAGGAGGTCTTGCTATGTTGCCCAGGCTGGTCTCAAATCCTGGCCTCAAGTGATCCTCCCACCTCAATGTTCCAAAGTGCTGGGATTACAAGCATGAGCCACTGTGCCTGGATGGCTTCATTTGTATTATTTCTGCCTCTTTATTGGTATTACCTACTTGTTCATATATTGTTCCTCTGATTTCACATAGTTCATTTCCAAGGTTTCCTTCTGCTTATTTGAGCATGTTTAAGACAATTGATTTGAAGTCTTTGTCTACAAAATTCAATGTCTGGGCTTCCTCAAGGACAATTTCTGTTGATTTCTGTTTTTCCCCTCTCTATGAGCCATATTTTCCTATTTTCTTGTATTCTTTGTAAATTTTTGTTGAGAACTGGACATTTTGAATATTGTATGTGGTAATGCTGGAAATCCATTTGCAGAGATTGCTGTTGTTACTTGATGAAGGCCACAGTCATCCATTTCTTTGGTAATTTTTCCAAACTATCTTGCAAAGACCATATTCCTTGTGTTGTGTGGTCACTGAAGTCTCTGTTCCATTATTTCCATAGTCAGCCAGTGACCTTACAGAGATTTCCTTAAATGTCTGGATCCAATAAGATAAGAAAAGGAGAAAATAGAATGTCTGTCTTTTTCCATTCCCTCCAACCAGTGTCACTAGAGAAGCCACTTCAGCCTATGGGGATTAAAACAATGGCCAGCCTTTATTCTATCCCCTCAGTGATAAAAAGCAGCAATCAAAATGTACAACCCCAAGTTCTGGAGAACAATGTTTTTATTACCCACCCTGACAAAAGCAAGTCACACCAACAGTGCAGGCTGCCACCCCGTAGCTGCCTGCCATCAGGGTGGGGATGGGGAGGGCAGCCATTCATGTAAACCCAAAAAATTTACTAAAATTTTTCTACCTCTTTTTTTTTATAAAGCACTTTCCAGAATTCTGCAAGTGTTTTACTGGACTTAGGAGTTCCAAAATAGTTGCTTCAGTTATCTTCCATGATGTCATCTCACTAGCTATCTTTATGTTATAGATTTCTAACTAATTCTGCTGTGGTCAAAGGATACACTTGGTATGATTTCAGTGTTTGAATTTGTTGAAATTTGATTTCTGGCCCTAACATGTGGTCTATTTTGGTGAATGTCTCATGTGCATCTGAAAATGATTTTGATGTCTGGAGGCAGTGTTCTATAAATGCTAATTAGGTCAAATTTGTTAATTATGTTGCTCAAATCTTTTATATCCTTCTTGTTTGTTTATTTCTCTCATCCTATCAGTAGCTGAGAGAGACCTCTTTTAATGTCCTACCATGATTGCAGATTTGTCTATTTTTCTCTTATATCTAGTTTTACTTCTATCATCATATTTAATGAAAATTATCTAGCTTTAATGATTCTTTTGCATTTTATTTTTTACAAAAAAAATTTTCTTTTTATGTTTTCTTATATATTTATAAACATATATATATATAATCAACTGAGACAGTATCTATTGACTATCCATATTAAAATATTAAAAAATTAGAATGTTCCCTTTTCTCAGCTCCCTTCCCTCTCCTCTGTTTTATTCCCCAACTTTAGTTGTTTGTACAATTTTTATTAGTTGGTCTAGTGGTACTATTAATTATTTATAAAATGTTAGTTAAACTCATACCTCCATTACTTGATTCATTAGCTTTAAACAATGAGAAAGGAAGAAATTAGTATGCTTAGATTATTTCTCTTTTTTTTTTTCTACCTTCCAACTTTTACTGATTCTACCTCTTTCTGGTTTGTAACATTTACATTATATTTGGAAACCAAAATTTCTTCACGTATTTGACTTTAAATCTACTTTAAATAGGTTTAATGCCTAGCATCAATACATTTGGCATAGCCTCTTATTTATCTTTTGATAGACTGAAGTTTGTGTCTGTATTTTCTTTAAAGGAGTTGACTGGGAACATATTCTCTACGTCCTTGCATATTTTAAAATACCTGTTTCCTTTAGTTTTGAATGGTAGTTTGCCTGGATGTAAGTGTAGCATAACACCCTCTTTTTCTGAGGACAATATAGGCATTGCCTCGTTGTCTTATAATATTAATTGTTGGCCAGGCATAGTGGCCCAGTCATGTAATCCCTACACTTTGGGAGGCAGAGGTGGGAAGGACCGCTTGAGGCCACGAGTTCAAGACCAGTCTGGGCAACATAGTGAGACGACACCCCCCCATCTCTACAAAATACAAAATAAAAAATCTTAGCCAGTTGTGGTGAAGTGCTTCTTTAATTCCAGCTACTCAGGAGGCTGAAGAGGGAGATCACTTGAGCCCAAGAGTTCAAGGCTGCAGTGAACTATGATTGTGTGACTGCACTCCAGCCTGGGTGACAGAGCAAGATCTTGTTACTTTTTAGTGACAAAAAAAAAATCACAAAATTAAATGTTATTGTTGGAGGCCTAAATCCAGTCATGTTTTTGTCCTTAAAGGTGGTTTGATTCTTCTGCATGTCCCGAAAGCCTCTCATTGTCTTTGGCGTTCTCAACCTTTACTGGGATTCACTTTATTTTTGATCCTTCTGCATCAGATTTCCCTGGGATTATTTTAGGGACATAATAGTGGTGGCATCAGTATAGTCTCTTATTATCCCAGAATCCCCATGTTAAAACAGCAAAGCAGCAATATTCTGGGTGTAATCTTACACTATGATTTAACAAAATATCACGGCTATGGTTTTAACATGTTCCCCTAATTTCATGTGTTAGAAACTTAATCCCCAATGTGGCAGTATTAAAAGGTTGGGCCTTTAAAAGGTGATTGGATCATGAGAATTCTGCCCCCATTAATGGATTAATCCATTCAAGGATTGATAGACAAATGGATTAATGGGTTATCATGGGAAGAGAACTGGTGACTTTAAAAAAAGAAGACAGACCTGAGCTAGCAGGTTAGCATGCTCAGTCCCATCACCATGTAATACCCTGTGCCACCTCAGAATTCCTCGAGTCCCCAACAGCATGAAGGCTCTCACCAGATATGGCTCCTCAACCTTGGACTTCTCAAGTTTTCATATCTGTAAGAAATTCCTTTTCTTTATGAATTCCCCAGTTTCGGGTATTCTATCGTAAGCAACAGAAAATGAACTAAGATAGTTACCATTTGAGAAAATGAAGCAAAGTATACTATTATGTCTTACAACAGCAGGTCAATCTATAATTATTTCAATAAAGATTTCAATTAACAACAGCAACAACAATAACAACAACAACAACAACAACAACAAACACCGGACCAGGATTCAGAAAATGTATGTGCAAGTATCAGCTCTACTACAAATAAACAGTGTGACTGGCTGGGTGTGGTTGTTCATGTTTGTAATCCTAGCACTTTGGAAGTCTGAGGCAGGTGAATTGCCTGAGCTCAGGAGTTCGAGAGCAGCCTGGACAATATGGCGAAACCCCGTTTCTCCTAAAAATATAGAAAATTAGTCGGGCATGGTGGCAGGCAGCTGTAGTCCCAGCTACTTGGGAGGCTGAGGCACGAGAATTGCTTGAACCCGGGAGGCAGAGGTTGCAGTGAGCCAAGAGCAAGCGATTGCACTCCAGCCTGGGAGACAGAGCAGGACTCTGTCTCAAAACAAAACAAAACAAAAACAAAAACAAAAAACTGTATGACCTTTAGAAAACCACTTAAGCTTTCCCAACTTCAATTGCACGATCTCTAGAACTAAAGAATTAAACTAGAAAAAACGAGCAGAGAAGTAAATAGCAAAATTAAAATCTATGGGCAGCATTTACAATAAAACTAAATAACAAGGTATCCCCATGGGCCCCAACAAGAAAGTGGAGAAGATCCATGCACAAAATCTTACTCAGTGGTACCAACATCTGTGGAAGCAGCAGAGGGAAGAAACAGGGTGCCTGACGCATCTGAAAATAATAAAATAAAAAATAGCCAACAGGTATTCTCTGAAATGCATGGCAGGCCAATTCAAAAATGGTAGTGGTCCTTCCAAATTCAGTGGAAGATAAGTAGCCAGGTGTTGAAACTGAAGGACTGCAGGAGTCTAAGTCACAGAAATTCTCGAAACTGATAAGCCAGAGCCTCCTTTCAGCACAAACTCCACACTGAAGAGGGAGGATTAAAATTGATCCAGAGACATACTACCAAGACAAAGAAGGTACAAATAGAAGGTATACATAAAAAATGGTGAGGCAGATAGAGCTAGAAAAATATCAGAAAGCAAGTCACCATATTTTTTTTGTTTTGTTCGAGATGGGGTCTTGGTATATGTTGCCCAGGCTAGTCTCAAACTCCTGGGTTCAAGCAATCCTCCTAAGCCTTCCCAGTAGCTAGGACTACAGGCACATGTGATAGCACCCAGCCATATTTTTGAATACTACATAAAAACAACTGATGAGGGAAATGTGTGAATCATGTTCCCTTCTAAAAGTTTAGTAAAACTACTTTCACATGAAAATGAGCCACAAAAAAATACGGAGGGAAAATTTCGTACAAAGTTGTTACAAGGAATAAAAAACTAAACAGCAGAATAATTTCTGAAGATACTATGATCTGAATGTTTGGGCTCCCCCTAAATTTATATGTCAAAACCTAATCACAAAGGTGATGGTGTTGGAAGGTGGGGCCTTTGGAATGTGATTAGGTCATCAGCACTCCACCTCCATGAGTGAAATTAATACCTTTCTTAGTTCATTTTATGCTGCTATAATAGAATAACTGAGACAGGATAGTTTATTTTGAAAAACACAGAAATTTAATTCTCACAGTTCTGGAGGCTGAGAAGTCCCAGATCAGGCACGAGCATCTGGTGAGAGACTTCTTACTGTGTCCTCTTATGGTGGAAGGCAGAAGGTAAGAAAGAAATCAATTTCCCCTATCAAGCCCCTTTATAAGGACACCTGAGCCCATTCACGAGGGAGGAGCTCTCATGGCCTAACCACCTCTTAAAGGTCCTATCTTTTTATACTGTCACATTGGCAACACGTGAATTTTGGAGGGGACGCATTCAAACCACAGCAATGCCCTTATAAAAGAGGCCCCAGAGAGCTGTCTTACCCTTTCACCATGTCTCTTGCCATTCATTTTCTTTCAGAGAGTCTCTGTTTCCCAGCCTCAAGAACCGTGGCCAATAAATTTATGTCATTTTAAATGACCCAATCTAAGGTGTTTTGTTATAGCAGCCCAAATGGACTAAGACACAAGGACAATAAGATCACACCAGAAAGGCATGTCCACCAAACAAATCAATGCTATAACCTAGGGGTTCTAAAATTCCACCCAATTTCTCCCACCTATTATAAATAAAAACTAAAGAACTCTGGAAAGTAACAGCAGTTTGAGGAAGGAAGTCAACACTTTAATGTAACCAATACGGTGGTTAGTTTTCTGATTTTTGTTTTTCCTTCCGTGGCTATTGGCTTAGACCCTGGGCGGAGGTGAGGGAAGTCCATAATATATTTTCTTTCTCTTTACTTTCACCACTTTGCCCCGAGACAGACCCAGTCATAAAAAGTTTGTGACCGTAAAGGGAAGCTAAAACCCCAGCTTTGTAGCCAGAGCACCAAGAAAAGGGGCCCCTAGGAGTCAGACTGTATCGAGTAAAGCATAGAAAGGAAGCAGCTGTAGAAAGGGGCCCTTCATGCGTAGAAATAACTTGAAGCAACATCATGAAGGCTTTGGGAATTGAAATATGGTGTAAACCACCACCCGGGTCCCAGACTGACCCCTAGGTGGCACACGCATGATGCAGACCCAAATGGCACTGCGAAGGCTTCAAAAAGTGTGGACGTTGGAACCACATACCTCACGCATGGCGGGTCAGGATTTAACAGGGTTAATTGACAGCTAAAACAAACAAAATCAACACTCTCCAGAGGACATTGACAGGATTCAAAGTCTCACAATATAATATTCCAAGACACAATCCAAAATTATGCAACATTAAAAAAAAAAAAACAGGAAAACTCCAACAAATTGTAAGAGAAAAGACAATTTTAAAAATCTGACATGATGCTGATTTTAAAATTATCAAAGACTTAATAGTAGCTATTACAACCATGCTGGATGAGGCAGAACTAAACACCCTTGAAACATCGAAAGATAGCAGCTCTCAGCAAAGAAATGAAATCTGCTAAAATAAACCAGGTAGAGACTTTAGAACTGAAAAATACAAGAATGGAAATTAAAAATTTACTGAAGAGGTTTAATAACAAAATGGGGATGACAGAGGAAGAGTCAGTGAACTCGAAGACAGATCAACAGAACTGGGCCAGGAGCAGTGGCTCACACCTATCATCTCATCACGTTGGAAGGCAGAGGCAGAAAGATAGCTTGAGCCCAGAACCTTGAGACCAGCCTTAGCAACATAGTAAGACCATCTCCACAAAAAATTAAAAAATTAACCAGTGTGGTAGTGAGCACCTGTAGCCTCAGCCATTCAGGAGGCTGAGGTGGGAAGATCGCTTGCGTCTAGGAGTTTGAGGCTGTAGTGAGCTATGATCATGCAACTGCACTCCAGCCTGGGTGAGTGAGACCCTGACTCTAAAGAAAAAAAAAAAAAAAGATTGAATCTGAAACAGGGAGGAAAAAGATTACAGTCAGGGCTGGGTTCACACATTCACACATGCTCGGAGTTCACCTGGGAGATGATGCTTCTGGGTCTCCTAGTGATCTGAACTCAACATCTCCCCATCTCTCCAGGTCTCCCCTCTGTGAGTGTGTGCATGCGTGCACATGTGTGTGTGTGTTCCCTTCCCTTTCCTACTTTGTCACCCTCTTCTTGCTGGCATAAGTGGGAGTTAACAGGATCTCAAGAGCTCTGTGGTCTCTCAGCTTCCCTGAGTAATTGTCCCAGATTGCTTTTCCTTATTCAAAGGCTCAGCTGATTCCAGCTTTAACCTTGAGGCTATTTAACAGGTTCTCAAAGCTCTTGTATCTGCCTTTGGTTAGGTGCCTCTCCTGTCTCCTTCCCATACATTCTCTTTCAGAGACGTCTCTGCTTATGGAATCAAACTTACTTTTATCGCACTTTTTCTTTTTGAGACAGTATCACTCTTGTTGCCCAGGCAGGAATGCAGTGGCATGATCATGGCTTATTGCAGCCTCAACTTCCCAGGCTCAAGCGATCTTCCTGCTTCATTTTTATTTATTCATGTGTGTGTGTGTGTGTGCACATGTGTGTGTGGGGATAAGGTCTCACTATGTTGCCAAGGCTGGTCTCTAACTCCTGGGCTCAAGCAGTCCTGCCTTAGCCTCCCAAAATGCTGGGATTATAGGCATGAGCCACTATGCCCAGACTTATCTCACTTTTTAAAAAGCTGCCTTCTGTCAAGGTTGTGAATATGTGACATAGTTTGGATATGTGTCCCCTCCAAATCTCATGCTGAAATATGATTCCCAATGTTGGAGGCGATTGGATCATGGCAGAAGGTAATGGGATCATGGGGGCGAATTTCTAATGAACAGTTTGGCACCATCCCCTGGGTAATAAGTGAGTTCTCACTCAGTTGACAGGAGATCTGGTTGTTTAAAAGTCTGGGACCTCCCCTCCTCTGTCTCTCTTGCTCCTGCTTTTGCCTTGTGAGATGCTGGCTCCCACTTCACCTTCCACTATGATTGCAAGCTCTCTGAGGCCCTTAGCAGAAGCTGAGCAGATGTTACCACCACGCTTCCAGTACAGCCTGCAGAACTGTGAGCTAATGATATCTCCTTTCTTTATAAATTTCCCAGCCTCTGGTATTTTGTATAGCAATGCAAGAATGGACTAATACAATACGGGACCAATTTTTATTCTCTTCTCATCAAAAATGCTCTTAAAAGTGACTTGGTGGCTGGGCACAGTGACTCATGGCTATAATCCCGGAACTTTTTGAGGCCAAGGCAGGTAGATCCCGAGGTCAAGATTTGAGACCAGTCAGGCCAACATGGTGAAACCCATCTCTACTAAAAATATAATAATTAGCCAGGCACGGTGGCGCATGACTATAATTCCAGCTACTCAGGCTTAGGAGGCTAAGGCAGAAGAATCGCCTGAACCTGGAAGGTGGAGGTTGCAGTGAGCCAAGATCACGCCACTGCACTCCAGCCTGGGCAACAGAGCAAGACTCTGTCTCAAAAAAAAAAAAAAAAAAAGAGTGACCCGGTCACTTTCCCCAAGATCATCACTTATGCCCTGGATCATTCTTCCTATGACTCAGATTTAAGTGCAAAATGTTTCAACCATGTTTGTTTGTTTTCATCTACCCTCTCCTCCCACCCGGCTCCCTTCTTATTCTACCTCTTTAGCAAAGTATTTCTATTCCAATAATGAAGAGAGAGAAAGAGGTAGAGGTCATGGCATCCACTCATTCTGCTGAAAAGAGTTCTCATGGAGGAACTCACAGATTATTTGCTGAATGATGGAATAAAACCTCGATTCTTGCCATGGTTCTGCCACAAACAAGCCAAGTAACCTTGAGCAGGACATAAAATCTTAGATGTTTGAAACTCTATGGAGCCTTAAGAGGTCATCTAATCCAACTCTCTACTTTTACATATGCAGAAACTGGTGCCTGGAGACATGATATAACTTGTTTCAAGTCATGAGATTGGTTAATGGCATAGTTGGGTCTTACACACAGGACTATCATAATAATGCTCTTTCTGTTAACCCATACCAAGTCCCTCCATTTCGTCCACAAAATGGGCACAGTAAGAATTATAGATGAGATCAAATGCGCTAATGCTGGTATTGGAGTTTGGAAAATGGAAAATATTCAAATGAGGGGTTATTTACTTTGCTGACAATCCCCACCGGAAACTGACTCACTGCTGTGCCCCAGTGGAAGGTCAAGTCCCAAGGGAGGTCTACACTGGCTCGTCCACCTCTCTTGGGGCCTGCAAACTTTTAATGGCAACACAGCAGACAGCCATGGCCGCTGAAGCTAATGAGGCTCATAGGAACCACTTTCAAAGTTGTTCTGCTCAAATATACTGGCAGTAAATACCCAGATCTCAACAACAAATGTATTAAGGGATGTGGGGTGAAGATGGGTTGTCTTCTTCCTCTATTTTACAAATTGATTACAATGTTATTTATTATTTTTGGTGTATAATACCTGGCCCATTGTGGATATTATGCAAATTTTTATTAAAGATGGAATCAATACTTTAAAATTTAATTTCTTGAAGAGTAGGAGAGCAGCAAGAGTCATGACCAGATATACCTCTATGCTCAATGCTGGGGGTTCAAAAACAAGACATCCATTCTACTCTCAGAGAACTCACAGTCTGGTTGGAGAGAGAGACCCAGAAACACATAAATGCACTAAAGACAGAAATGCCTCACCTAGAAAAATGCTCAAAGGCTAAAGGCAATTAGCCATGCTTGGGAGACAGGGGAAGCCTTCCTAGGTAAGGTGTCATTTGAAGAAAGAAGTTTAGGTGTGTTAGGCAGACAAAGGAGGGAGAAGTGTGTTTCTGGCAAGAAGAACAAAGGCTTAGAGATGAAATGGCCCAGCATACACTTCATAATCTAGGAGCCTGGAGAGCCTCAGCAAGGCTGGAGCACAGGGGAGTTGGTGGGAGCTGAGGGTAGACAGCAGGCAGGGAGAAGATTATGCAGAGCTTTGAGGAACTAGGTTAATAAATATAGATTTTATCTTATAAGACATGAGGAGCCCCGGGGAGGACATTATGCAGGTGAAGGTCAGAAATCGAGGCTTTCTGACCCCTTCTTCAGTGTTTATCCCATCACTCTGCAAATAATCTGTGAGTTCCTCCATGAGAACTCTTTTCAGCAGAATGAGTGGATGTCATTCTGATCAATGTGATCTGCCCACCTCGGCCTCCCAAAGTGCTGGGATTACAGGCATGAGCCACCATGCCCAGCCACCAAGTCACTTTTATGAGCATTTTTGGTGGGGAGGGAATAAAACTTGGTCCCATATTGTATTAGTCAGATGGCAGCAAGGAAGAAGAAAGACGAGAGAATCTCATTTGGACATCTCTATTGGACATAGGGGGAGCAGCCCATTTGCTTATTCATATCCCATCTTGTTTCAGAAAAGACCTAATGAGAACAGGTAAGGGCTACAACTTTGCCTGTGTTCCCATCCAAGCTTCAGACTCTTTAAAGATCTGAAAGAATGAGAGAAGAAAAAGGGGAGAAATAGAAAATGAGACAGAATATTTAATTACAAAGAAGAAGGAAGATTAAAAAAAAAATTAGGTAAATTCAGAGGATCAAAGTCAATGAGCCAGCTGTGACCCAGTGACTCGATGATATCAAAATACCAGTTCAGTGTATCTGTGATGCTCTTGTTTTTTTCCCTCATGATCCAAGATGGTTTCCATGGCTTAAATCATCATGTATGTCCTCATGCAATCTCATTCAATACTAGAAGTGAGGAAAGGAGTGTGGACAGTGTCTTCCTGCATCTTTTGCCTTTAATCATGGAGAATAAATCTTTCCCCCAAACTCCGCAGTGGATGCCCCTATGTCTTACTGATAATTACTGCATTTATCACATGACTACTAGCTGCTAAATGGTCTGGCAACATGAATACATAGCCTTTTCAGGTAATTTAGCAGGAATCAGGCAAGGAAGAAGGAATTAGGCATGACTGCTGAGTAGACAACTTGCAACATCCACCATGTTATAGCAAAATACCTGACAACAGGAATGAACGTGATACGCCAAAAACAGGAGACCCTTGAGAATGATGCAAGCCTGTCTTGAACGGAAAAATGTTTGTAATATCAGGGTCACAGACTCAAATGTAGGTAATGTAAATGATTGAAGGACATAGGTGGGAACTTCCCTGACCAAAAGAAAACTGAATTTCATCTTCTTTCTTAATCCAGTGCAAAACTCTAGCATCTAACTTAAAGACAGGAAACCAGTATTTTCCCCCTCTGGAGAAACCGCAACCCCAGAAAAATAGGCCTCTATATATCGGCACTTGGGGGTCCTCCAGTGAATTGCCAATTTTCCACCTGCTCCCCTAAAGTGAAGTCCATCAGCATAAGAGCTCTGCCTATACATAGAAGTTCTAATCTAATTTTAGCGCCTTCCTCCTAAATGGATACAGGCAACCAAAGATTACCAGGCATTTAAGAAAGGCTTTCAACGTTAAAAAGCAAAAACAAAATAAATAGAGAAATGGATGAGAAGAAAACAAAAATGATACAGAGAATGTAAGAAACCTTGACAAAAAACCCGCTAGTTCATGTAATTAGTATCTTTAGAGAGAAGCAAGAAGATATAATACCTATAAATGAAGAATAGAATTATATTTAAAAACTAGAAAACAAAAAAAGAGCTTTTGGGAATTCAAATATGTTTACAGAAATTAAAACTTCAACAGAGGGATTGGGAAATCAAGTTGAGGAAATCTCTGAATGTCGAATAAAAAATCAGGTAAACAACTGAAGAAAATACATAAGAGGCTTAGAAATTATTTCAATAGGAATTCCCAAAAGAATAGCAAATACAAAGGTGAAAAAATTATCAAAGAAATAGAAGTCTCTCAGATTAAAAAAAAAAACCTCATCAGAAGAAATTAAATCCACACTAAACACTTTTTCTAAAATTTCAAAACATTATGTATAAAAAGGTCCTAAAAGTCTCCAGAGATAAGGAATAGGTCATCCACAAAATAACAAGAAGCATAACAGCTTCAGACTACTCAAGAACAAACTGGATGCTAAAGGGAAATTAAGAAATACCTTCAGCCAGGTTTGGTGGTGTATGCCTGTAGTCCCAGCTGTGGGAGGCTACAGTGGGACGATCACTTAAGCCCATGTGTTTGAGGCTGCTGTGGTCTATGATCACACCACTGCACTTCAACCTGAATAACAGAGTGAAACTCTATTGAGAGAGAGAGAGAGAGGGAGGGAGGGAGGAGGGAAGGAAGGAAGGAGAAGGGGAAGGGGGAGGGAATAATGTAAGGACTGCCATTGACCTGTTTTTCAGATGGTTTCCTCAAATATGTAAAGATCCCTGGATAAACATTCATGTGTAAGATGCTGTGAGGATTGAAAAAAGCAAGGATGGCTACTCTCACTACTCCTATTCAACAACGTACTGGAATTCTCTGCCAGTTAATTAAGGTAATAAAAAGAAATAAAAGGTGTATTAGTTCATTTTCATACTGCTATGAAGAAATACCCAAGACTGGGTAATTTATAAAGAAAAAGAGGTTTAAAAGGCCAGGCATAGTGGCTCATGCCTGTAGTCATAGCACTTTGGGAGGCTGAGGTGGGTGGATTATTTGAAATCAGGAGTTCAAGACCAGCCTCACCACCATGGAACCCCGTCTCTACTAAAATAACAAAAATTAGCCAGGTGTGGTGGCACACACCTGTAATCCCAGCTACTCGAGAGGCTGAGGGAGGAGAATCTCTTGAACCCAGGAGGCGGAGGTTGCAGTGAGCTGAGATCACACCACTGCACTCCAGCCTGCTGGGCGACAGGGGCTCTGTCTCAAAAAAAAAAAAGGAAAAGAAAAAGAAAGAAAGAAAAGAGAAAGAAAGAAAGAAAGAGGGAAAGAAAGGAGAGAGGGAGGGAGGGAAGGAGGGAGGGAGGGAGGGAAGGAAGAGAAAAAGAAAGAAAGAAAAAGAGGATTAATGGATTCATTAAACCAAGCTCCACATGGCTGGGGAGGCCTCACAATCATGGTGGAAGGAGAAAAGGAGCAAAGGCACATCTTACATGGCAACAGGCAAGAGAGTGTATGCAGGGGGATTGTCCTTTATAAAACCATCAGATCAGCCAGGCACAGTGGCTCATGCCTGTAATTCCAGCACTTTGGGAGGCCCAGGCGGGCAAATCACCTGAGGTCAGGAGTTTGAGACCAGCCTGGCCAATATGGTGAAACCCCATCTCTACTAAAAATACAAAAATTAGCTGGGCATGATGGGGGCGCCTGTAATCCCAGCTACTTGGGAGCTTGAGGCAGGAGAATCACTTGAACCCAGGAAGTGGAGGTTGCAGTGAGCTGAGATCGTACCACTGCACTCCAGCCTGGGTGACAGAGCAAGACTCTGTCTCAAAAAAAAAAAAAAAATCGGATCAGATCTCATGAGACTTATTCACTATCATGAAAACAGCATAGGAAAAATCCACCCCCATGATTCAATCACCTGCCACTGGGTCTCTCCCATGACACATGGGGATTATGGGAGCTACAATTCAAGATGAGACTTGGGTGGGAACACAGCCAAACCCTATCAAAAGGTATATAAATTATCCTTATTCTCAAGCAACATGATTATCTAGGTAGCAATTCCCAAACAATCTACAAAAATACTCCTAACAACTAATAAGTTTAGCAAGAGGGTAGGATACTAGCAATGAACAACTGAATACCAAAATATGGAGAAAAATATTTAAAATAGCTCTGAAAGTGATGAACATGGGCATATAATCTGACAAAAATGTGTACTGGATCTGTATGCTGAAAACTGCAAAATGTTGATCAAAGAAACGAGAGAAGACCTAAATAAATGGGAAGACATACCATGTTCATGAACCAGAAGTCTTGATGTTAAGATGTTATTTATCCTCAATCAAAATTCCAGGGCTTTTTGGCAAGTATTGACAAGAGGATTCTAAAATATATGCGGAATGACAAAAGAACTGGAATAGCCAAAATAATTTTGAGAGAATAATGTTGGAGGAATCACACTGCCTGGTTTTAAGGTTTACTATAAAGCTACAGTAATCAAGACAGTGTGGTATTGGTGAATGAACAAATCAGCTGAATACAATAGACAGTCTAGAAATAGACCCACATAGTATAAATGTGGCCAATTGATTCTTGATAAAGGTGTGAAGGTAACTCAATGGAAAAATGACAATTTTCCAAACACATGATGTTGGGACAAGTGAACAATCATGTACAAACAGATGAACTGAAACACACACACACACTTCACACTTTATACAAAAATATATTTAAAATTAATTATAAATCTAAATGTAAGACTTTTAGAAGAAAACAAAGAAGAAAGTCCTTGTGACCTGAGGTTAGATATGACACCAAAGCATAAGCCATGAAAAAAAAAAATTACAAATTGAACTTTATCAAAATTTGGGCCAGGAGCAGTAGCTCTTGCTTGTAATCCCAGCACTTTGGGAGGCGGAGGTGGGTGGATCACTTGAGACCAGGAGTTCAAGACCAACCTGGCCAACGTGGTGAAACCCCATCTCTACTAAAAATACAAAAATTGCCAGGCACAGTGGCACATGCCTGTAATCTCAGCTACTCAGGAGGCTGAGGTGGGAAAATTGCTTGAACCTGGGAGGCAGAGGTTGCAGTGAGCCAAGATCATGCCACTGCACTGCAGACTGGGTAACAGAGCGAGACTCCATCTAAAAAAAAAAAAAAAAAGAAAAGAAAATTAAAATGTGTGCTCTGTGAAAAACCCTGTTGAAAAAACAAAAAGACAATCTCAGACTGGGAAAAAAATATTTGTAAGTTACTTCCAATAAAGGATTTGTATGCAGAATATATTAATAACTTTCAAAACTCTACAGTAAGAGAAACCCAATTTTGAAATGGGCAAAAGACATTTCACAAAAAGAGAGTATACAGATAAACGATAAGCTCACAAAAGGATGCTCAGCACCATCAGTCATTAAGGAATTGTAAATTAAATCATAATGAGGACACTCATGTGATTTAAATGCACATGTATTTAAAAGGTTGGCCTAGGCCGGGCTTGGTGGCTCATGTCTGTAATTGTAGTCCCAGCATTTTGGGAGGCCGAGGCAGGTGGATCACTTGAGGTCAGGAGTTCGAGACCAGTCTGGCCAACATGGTGAAGCCCCTTCTTCACTAAAAATTAAAAAAAAAAAAAAAGTAGCCAGGTGTGATGGTGTGTGCCTGTAATCCCAGCTACTCAGGAGGCTGAGACAGGAGAATTGCTTGAACCCAGGAGGCAGAGGTTGCAGTGAGCTGAGATCACGCCACTGCACTACAGCCTGGGCAACAGAGCGAGGCTCTGTCTCAAAAAATGAAGATAAAGGGCCAGGCGTCATGGCTCATGCCTGTAATCCCAGCACTTTGGGAGGCTGAGGTGGGCAGATCACGAGGTCAGGAGATGACGACCATCCTGCCTAACACAGTGAAACCCTGTCTCTACTAAAAATACAAAAAATGAGCCAGGTGTGGTGGCACGTGCCTGTAGTCCCAGCTACTTGGGAGATTGAGGCAGGAGAATCACTTAAACCCAGAAGGCAGAGGTTGCAGCGAGCCGAGATCGCGCCACTGCACTCCAGCCTGAGTGACACAGTGATACTCCATCTCGAATAAATAAATAAATAAGTAAAAATTAAATTAAATAAATAAAAGGTTGGCTGAGCACAATGGCTCACGCCTATAATCCCAGCACTTTCGGAGACCAAGGCAGGCAGATCACTTGAGGCCAGGAGTTCAAGACCAATCTGGCCAGCATGGCAAAACCCTGTCTCTACTACAAGTGCAAAAATTAGCTGAATGTGATGGCACACACCTGTAATTTCAGCTACATGGGAGGCTGAGGCAGGAGAATTGCTTGAACTCGGGGAGCGGAAGTGCAGTGAGCCAAGATGGCTCCACTCCACTCCAGCCTGGGTGACACAGTGAGACTATGTCTCAAAAAACAAACAAACAAACAAACAAAAAACAAAACAAAACAAAACAAAAAAAAAAACCCCACACACACATACTTAAAATATTAAAATACTGACAATACCAAGTGCTTACTAGGATGAGAAGCAACTAGAACTCTCAGACATTGCTGGTGGGATTACAAAATAATATTGCCACTCTGGAAAACAGTTTGGCAGTCTTATAAAGTTAAATATATTTTATAATATGGCAACAATTCTTAGGTATTTACCCTAGAAAACTTAAAAGCTTATTTTTGCACCAAAACCTGTAAATAAATAGTTGTAATGACTCCATTTATAATTTCCAAAACAACAACAATGAACAACTGGAAACAACCCCATGTCCTTCAATGGTGAATAGATAAACATAATATTCCTCAGTGATAAAAGGCAATGAACTATTGATACATGCAACCACTTAGATAAATCTCAAAGGCATCATTGAATGAAAGAAGTTAGTCCTAAAATGTTACATACTGTATGATTCCATTGATATGACGTTCTCAAAAAGACAAGCCTATAGTGATAGAAAACAGATCGGTGGTTGCCAAGGCTTAGGGATGGGAAGGACAGTGCAATTACTAAGGGGTAGCATGAGGGAGTTTTCGGAGGTAATGAAACTCTTCTGTATCTTGGGGTGCTTACCTAAATCAATGTGTGTTAAAATTCATAAAACTGTGACCAGTCATGGTGGCTCACACCTGTAATCCTAGCACTTTGGAATGCCAAGGCAGGAGGACTGCTGGAATCTAGGAGTTTGAGACCAGCCTGGACAACATACTGAGACCCTATCTCTACAAAAATTTTAAAAAATGTTTTAATTAGCCAGGTGTGGTGGCAGCCTCCCAGTGACTTGGGAGGCTGAGGTGGGATGATCGCTTGAGCCTGGGAGGTCAAGGCTACAGTGAGCTGTGACCATGCTACTGCATTCCAGTGACAGAGCAACACTTCATCTCAAAAAAAAAAAATTATAAAATTGTCTACAAAGTCAACTTTACTGAATGTTAATTCAAAATTAAAATTAAAACAGAAAGCTGTAAAGGCAAAGATATTTTCAGATATGCCAGGTTTTAAAAATTTGCCTCCCACATCCCCTTTCTCCAAAAGCTACTGAAAGATGTGCTTTTGTGACAGCATGATGAAGAGAATAAACAAGAAGAAGGAAAACACGGGGTCCAGACATGAGAATCAACACAAAAGGAAAATGATGGAAATTTCTTGAGCAATGGTGAAGAGAAGTACCAGGAAGATGGCTGTGCTTCCAGGAAGACAGTGTGTCTAAGAAGTAACCTGTCCAGTTTGTAACAGGATGACCTAGTACTCCCAGAGGACTGATATCAAGAGAAAAGCAGAATTGATAGATCGTTTGGGGTGTCTGAACAAAAATTCAAAGAAGACTTTCAGTTCTGGTGGAAAATTTCAGAGTGAACTAGTATATAAAAACAACACAAACAAAAAAAGGAGGCAATTATTAACTTCAGGAAATTAAATAGTTGGAATGTAATTATAGTACAGTATATGACTCACCTATCAATATTAATTGCATTATCTTGATAATATAAACACTGAACCAACAGCATGCCAAAGATGGATGGTGAGAGTAGTCTGCCTCAAGTGCTGGCAATAAGAAGTACACTACTGAGGGTAACTTTAAAACAATCATAAAACTAGAAGTCAGTCTGGTTTTCATTGTCACTGTGCACTAGCAATTCTAAATAATGTCAATTATAAAATTCTTCTTTCTCCCCACTGAAAATTTTTTGTCTAATTTATAATTTATAAATAATTTCTGAAGTTACTGTTGAGCTTTAACATTTTATTTGCAAGCTTTGAATGAACACATTCTTATTTATCCTTTAATAAACATTTTATATTTTACATGAAAGCTAATTGAGCAACTCCCAGTTGTACGTTCCATCTCCAACACATACAGATTCAGCTACAGGCAATTGTTTGACAGAAAACTTATAATGGTTCAGAATCATTGTTCAGGTTCATTTCTAGTGCAGTTTATGTCTCCACCCCTGTGGTTCCACATATTCCTGCTTTTAAACAGTAGATTAAAAACAATGCAAGCACAGTACTGTAACGACAAAGAACAGAACTTGAGTTACTTCACCTTGTCATTCTGTGCAAATCACTTGGAATTTAAAATCATGAAACAGTGCAAACAAAAAGGTACAATATAATATTTTTTGTTGGTAAATGCCAGTTTTTGTTCATATATGATATGCTTTACTTAATTTAAATAATTTAAAAAAATTTTTTGAGACGGAGTTTTGCTCTTATTGCCCCAGCTGGAGTGCAATGGCGTCATCTCAGCTCACTGCAACCTCCCCCTCCCGGGTTCAAGCGACTCTCCTGCTTCGGCCTCCTGAGTAGCTAGAACTACAGGCATCCGCTACCACGCCCAGGTGATTTTTGTATTTTTAGTAGAGACAGGAATTCGCCACGTTGTTCAGGCAGGTCTCGAACTCCTGACCTCAGGTGATCCACCCGCCTCGGCCTCCCAAAGTGCTGGGATTACAGGGCTGAGCCACTATGCCCAACCTAAAATTTAATTTTTTTTTAATTATTAAGGGTTTTTGTTGTTGTTGTTTGTTTGTTTGTTTTGAGATGGAGTCTCACTCTGTCGCCCAGGCTGGAGTGCAGTGGTGCGATCTCGCCTCACTGCAAGCTCCGCCTCCCGGGTTCTTGCCATTCTCCTGCCTCAGTCTCCCGAGTAGCTGGGACTATGGGCGCCCACCACCACTCCCGGGTAATTTTTAATATTTTTAGTAGAGATGGGGTTTCACCATGTTAGCCAGGATGGTCTCGATCTCCTGACCTCATCCACCCACCTCGGCCTCCCAAAGTGTTGGGATTACAGGCGTGAGCCACTGTGCCTGGCTATTAATTATTAGTTTTTAAAACTAAAGAATGAATCCAGAAAAAATTAATGTATAATTGGTGTTATTATTAGTAATTTCCTAAATGGTACCCTTTGGAGACATTTGTTTTATGTGTAAAGATCACTTAATAGTTATTGAACAATTACTTACCTAAAATATTAATGTATCAGATTGTAACTAAAGGACAAAAATTCTGTTAGGTAGAATTCTTTGATAAATAGTTGTACTTTTTGTCCTGCAGGGGCTTGGAAGAACTTGCAGTCATTTGTAATACTGTTGTGAAACCAGCAACTGATTCAGTTTGTACTTACTCTGAATTTTATAAAGAAATTTGAAAACCATACTGACATGAAACAATATTAATCCAGTGGACTTCAGTAAGGAAAAAAATTTTAAAAAGCAATGTATGGCTCTATCTTGAAATATATAATACCTTCAACATTACATAAAGTTACTGATAAAGCTAAAGAATTATAAGCTGGAGCACCCAAAGCACCTACACTAAAAACAACACAATATTAGGATGATTGCTTTTTCTTTTTTAGTACTGCAATATTCTTTTTTATTTTTTACTGTTGTTATTATTTATATGAAGTTCAATAAAAGAAAAAGGTTCACTGTTTCTTTTCCTTACTATTACATATTTGTTTTATTTCATGATTATTATAAAGTTGTCATTTTTTATCACCTAGGAGGTGATACAGCACAGGTGTCACATATGTTGGCAGGCTGTGCTCTGGATCTTGATTTAAAGAAAAGTGGTGATAATTATATGTGGAGGATGAGAGGAGGCTGAGCGTATGTATATGTGTGTGAGGAGGGGTCTAGTAAATCATCCGAAAAGCTCAACTGCCATAGCAAGAAGTCACTGTTTGGGGGCTGTGAACATGACAGCAAAGGAGATCGTTGTAAGAGGTGGGAATTACTCCCTCAGAGCTGTGAGGTTTGGATAAGTGAAAATATGGAGCAGAGAAATGCAGTTTTTCATTTAGGGTCAAGTGGTAAAACTTGACTTTTTAAACTATGTGCATATCTTACTTTGAAAAGATATCATTACAAAGCCAAAAGGACTTAAGAATGAAGAAGAGCCGGATGCGGTGGCCCACGCCTGTAATCCCAGCACTTTGGGCGGCCGAGGCAGGTGGATCACCTCAGGTCAGGAGTTCGAGACCAACCTGACCAACATGGAGAAACCCCGTCTCTTCTAAAAAAAAATTCAAAATTAGCCGGGCTTGGTGGTTCGTGCCTGTAATCCCAGCTACTTGGGAGGCTGAGGCAGGAGAATCGCTTGAACCCGGGAGGCGGAGGTTGCGGTGAGCTGAGATCGCACCATTGCACTCCAGCCTGGGCAATAAGAGCAAAACTCCATCTCAAAAAAAAAAAAAAAAAAGAAAAGAAAAAAAAGAAAAGAAAAAGGAATGAAGACAGTGCAAAAAGATTGGGAAGTCAGCTTTAGACACTAATTATAAATGCTAGGAATTACAATTACAAAACAGAATATAAATAATGTAAATCCCAACAAGAGAAAAATCAACATAAATAACAAAATTGGGAGATTGGCAAAGGGAGGAGGGAGGAAGTGTAACCATGCTAACCATCTCACCTTTTATAGCGAGGGATCAATCAATACTGTCAGAAATCGAAATGTGTGAGGTTTGAAAAATCAATGACTCCAACCTCTTTATGATTTTATGGTTTTCATAACCACTTGTCCTTAACCTTACAGGAATTCTTTTAGTAATTAATATCTCCTGGGGTGGAAACATTATTTAAAGTATAGCCATTCCTTCAGATCTACTTCAATTTATTTTTCTTCTGTTGAATTTCATTAAACTTTCAGAAGCTTAATTTGTATTTTTGATAAAATGTAGACTAGGGATTAATTTTTACAAAATCATTTTTGTCTAACCTTATCGAAAACTTTCTCTTTCTATCCATCTATTCTTCTTTTTGTTTATAAGCATAGAAAGATATTTGAAAAAATATTTACCAGTTACTGTCTTCACCCATTCTAAAATACTGGCTTTTTTGTTTGTTTGTTTTTTGTTTTTTTTCACATATAAACAACTCTGAAATCTAGTGACCACACAATGGCTGCCAGGTGGCAGCCATGAAGTAGTTGTCATTGCTGACATCTACTGGTAAGATCAAGGAAGTGCCAGCATCAAAACTTCAAGCAGTGCGTTGGAAATAAAGTCCAGAGACAATAGCTGAGCACTTTTTTTTTTTTTTTGGTTTTGGTTTTTGTTTTTTTCTGAAACGGATTTTCGCTCTTGTTGCCCAGGCTGGAGTGCAGTGGTGTGATCTCGGCTCACTGCAACCTCTGCTTCCCTGGTTCAAGCGATTCTCCTGCCTCAGCCTCCCCAGTAGCTGGGACTACAGGCGCCCAGCACCACGCCTGTGTAATTTTTTGTATTTTTAGTAGAGACAGGGTTTCACTGCATTAGCCAGGATGGTATTGATCTCCTGACCTCGTGATCCGCCCGCCTCGGCCTCCCAAGGCCTGGGATTACAGGCGTGAAGCTGAGCACTCTTTCAAGAAATGCTGCATCACTGATACTCTTGATGCACAAAGGATATTGTATTCACACACACACACACACAAACACAAACGACTGAGTCAAAAAAAGGTGATTCAGAAGAGTTGAACGCTAAATGTGAAGATGTTTTAGAAATATATTGGACCAATTTATTTCTTATATTTGTCGTCTATATTTGTATATGAGTAACATGCTATAAAATATATATTTATACAAGTTTAGTTCTTTTAATAAAAACTCTAGGTTATGTAAAGCATTTTGTTATGATTTAATTGGTAGATTTTTTGGTGATACAAAATATGATTTGAAGTATAATCAAAACCTAGATTTGATGAACTATTATAGTGGTTCTTTTTGAGGCGGAGTCTTGCTATGTTGTCTAGGCTAGAGTGCAGTGGCGTCATCTCAGCTCTCTGCAATCTTTGCCTCCCAGGCTCAAGAGATTCTCCTGCCTCAGCCTCCTGAATAGCTGGGATTACAGGCGGGCACCACTATGCCCAGCTAATTTTTGTATTTTTAGTAGAGACAGGGTTTCTCCATGTTGGTCAGGCTGATCTCGAACTCCTGACCTTGTGATCCTCCTGCCTTGGACTCCCAAAGTGCTGGGATTACAGGTGTGAGCCACCACGCCCGGCCTGAACTATCATATTTCTGAGTGGCAGACTGGGTAGTTTGTTTCTTCTTTAAACTTTTCCATATGGCTTAATTTTATAATGAATATGTTATGAGGAATATTACATGTAGTGTATATTATCATTACATATAAAATATATACAATGTATTATATCTGACAAAAAATATGTAATTTACATATTATGTTATACATATTATATAATGAATATGTGATAAATATGTAAAATTTTCCATATGGCTTAATTTTATTATGAACTCTTTGATATAATAACTAGTATTTCACTTGAGCCATCTTAATATTGCTCTCCCAATATTGTTCATACTCACTCACCTTTGCTTAGCCTCATGCAGACATTTCTCCCTATTCTTCAGCTTTACAGTGTTTTGGCCATGGTCTAAGTCTAGGGTGGTTTCCTTCACGGTGGAAGTGAGTACATATTAATATTTCAAAGCCTAAGAACTCCCTGACACTCTCTTGGGTCTGTGCCTTTCTAAGAGCCTCTGTATATTCTCTTCCCAACCGCATATCCTATATTCCTCTACCTTCTTCTTCCTTACCTATTTCAGGATCTTTGAAAGATGCTGGACACAAGTCACCAATGTTCTTGTGTTAGAAGAAGCATTCATGTCCTAAAGAGCAAGGGTGGTGTTTCAGGACCATGGACAGTAGCACATGGCTACGGATGCCTAAAAAGGCTCCCAACGCTCACCTCACCCTGTTCCAGAAGGCCTCATCAAGGTTGGCAGTGGACACCTTGCAGGTTAAATCCACGGTCTTCCTCCAAGTCAGGCTTAGAAAACTCCTCCCAACAAAATAGCACATAGTAGGAACTGAATAAATTTTTGTTCAATTAATTAATAAATTTATTACAGCAAAGAGTTATACTTATGTGCTCAATTCACCCAACAGATATTTATTTAAGCCCCTTTTGTGCGACATGCACGAATCTTTCAGGCAAGATGTTTTATGACTGAGGCCCCTGTTTCATGGTGTGTAGCTGGTGTCTTATGAGTACGACAGTAGGCGCTACATGGGGCTGCTTCCTGCCTGCACCTCTGGTAGAAAGTGAAGTCTAATACAATTCTTCCTGTTTTCTATTGTTAAAATTCTGAACCACTTGTTTGTCCATCAACATTTCTTCTTCTCTCCTGATTTCTGTCACTCTCCCTAGAGCCTAAGACATTAGAGAATGCAAATAAGGTCTTTCTCTCTCATCTACATTCTCAGCCCTACAGCACCATTTCAGATTTTGTACTGTGCAACCAAATATTTCCCCACTCCTACTCCCATTTCCGTCACTCTCCCTAGAGCCTGAAACATCAGAGAATGCAAATAAGGTATTTCTTCCCCTGTCTTCATTCCCAGTCCTGCGGCACCTAACATTTCAGATTTTGTACTGTGCAACCAAATCTTTTCCTACTCCTACTCCCACTTCCATCCCAAACAGTACTAGTCTTAAAGGAAAAACACCGCTTTTTGTCATTGTTTCTTCTGAAGTACCTAGCGCAGAGCCTGGCTTGTAGTTGTGTGTCAGTAAATAAATGAGAATAAAAGTCCCATGAGGGTGGGGACTTCTGACTATTTTATAATATGTTATAGTATGTTAGACATTCAATAAATATATATTCAATTAATTGATTAATAAATTAACATATTTATCTGTGATAAATTTCACAGGGAAAGGTTATGCTCATCTGCTCATTAATTCAACCAGCAAGTATTTATTAAGCATCTATCATGTATCATACACTAGGAATGTAACAGGCAAAAATCTTCATCCTATTGGAACTTACATTCTAGTGGGGGAAATAGAAAAGAAACAAGTAAATACACAGAAAAACGGAATAATATAATTTGAGACAGTGTGTAGTGATATAAAGAAAATACAGCAACAATGAACAGTGGTGGTTATTTCGGGTCACATGGTCAGGAAAGCCCTCTCTGAAGGATGGCATCTGGGCAGAGACTTGAATGTGGTGAAGGAAAGGCAAGGATCAGGGGAAGAGGATCTAATGGAGAAAATCAAATTTAAAGGCCCTGGGCTGGAATGAACATTTGAGGAACACAGGAATCCAATGTGGCTGTAGGGACTGAGAGTAGGGGAGGGTGATAAAAAATGAAGTCAGTGAAATCGTGTTAATTATTTACATATTAATTTACAGATCAACTCTGAACCACAGAAAACACACACACACACACAAAATATATATAAAAGGGTACGTACTAGGCCAGGCATGGTGGCTCATGCCTGTAATCCCAGCACTTTAGGAGGTTGAGGTGGATGGATCACAAGGTCAAGAGTTTGAGACCACCTGGCCAACATGGTGAAACCCCATCTCTACTAAAAATACAAAAATTAGCCAGGCATGGTGGTGCACGCCTGTAATCCCAGCTACTCAGGAGACTGAGGCAGGAGAATCACTGGAACCTGGGAGGCAGAGGTTGCAGTGATCCAAGATCTCGCCACTGCACTCCAGCTTGGGTGACAGAGTGAAACTCAATCTGCAAAAAAAAAAAAAAAAAAAAAAGGGTACATAGTAAAGTATTCCTCCAATCCATGTCACCCTGCCACCTAGTTCCCTTTCTGATAGGCAACTAATGTCATTGGTTTCTTGTGTGTCCTGTGCATATATAAACAAACACGTTTATTTATATATTAATCCCTTCTTTTACAGACCTAGTAATGTACTGTACACTGTTCTATACTGTGTTCTTTTCTCTTAACATATCTTGAAAATCTTCCTAAATACTTTGTTTGCAACTGTGTGTATTGTGAGGATGACCCGTAACTTGTTTAACCAATCCCCTACTGGTGCGTAATTATATTTTTAATATTTTGCTATAATGAAAACCCTACCACAAGCCTTTAAACCTAAGGTTAAGGTTTTGAAGTAACATCAACCAGGGTTCAAATTCTGGTTTTTACTTAGAAACTAAGTGACTTTGGGATGCTATGCGGGCTCTGTTCTCTGTTTCCTCAGCTACAAAATGAGAACCCTAATACTATCATGACAATCTTTTGGGGAGATGTATGTGAAGTGCTCAGCATGGTACCTAGCCCAAGAGAGTAATATTGTCCTAACAAAATTCACCACATACTGAATGCTGCTGTGTACTGGGCTCCAAGCTGAGAATTCACATGTTGTCTCGTTTCATCTTCACAACCCTAAAAGGTAAGGACTATATTTCCACATTTACCAAAGAGTAACTGAGAGGTTAACCAATATGCCTCTCAAGTCCTGGAGAAGCAGAAGAGGATTCAAACTCAGGGTTTCCTGACATCAGAGACCTGCTCCGAACGATCACATCCATCTGCTGGAGCTCAGCAAATGTAGTTGCCATCATCGTCACCATTATCATCACTGTCACCATCACCATCATCATCACCATCACCATCACCACCATCATCATCACCATCACCGTCACCATCATCACTATCATCATTGCCATCACTATCACCATCACCACCATCACTATCACCATCATCACCACCATCATTATCACTGTCACCATCACCATCATCATCACCATCATTATCACTGTCACCATCACCATCATCATCACCATCACCATCACCATCACCACCATCATCATCACCATCACCGTCTCCATCACCATCACCATCATCACTGTCATCATTGCCATCACTATCACCATCATCACCATCACTATCACCATCATCATCACCATCATCACTGTCACCATCACCATCATCATCACCATCACCACCATCATCATCACCATCACCGTCACCATCACCATCACCATCATCACCATCATTATCACTGTCACCATCACCATCACCGTCACCATCATCACCATCGCCACCATCATATCACCATCACTGTCACTGTCACCATCACCATCACCACTATCATCATTGCCATCACTATCACCATCATCACCATCACTATCACCATCATCACCATCATCACCATCACCACCATCACCATCATCATCACCATCATCGCCATCACCGACACCATCTCTGTCACCATCATCACCATCATTATCATCATCACCATCACTATCACCATCGTCATCATGCCATTACTTACTTTAGGCCCATTGATCTCTGACTTGGCCTGTGCCTGCCTTTGTCTTCAGATTCCCAATTAGTTGGTGCAAATTTTTCCAGAAACAATTTTTTTGTTGTTGTTAATTTCACACCATTGTTTTTTCTGACTTTGGCTACCTGTGCATGCGTGTGTGTGTGTACGCACACACACACTCACACTCAGGCAGACCAAGGGGTCTGACCACAGACCACAGCATCTTTTGGGGATGGTCCACATGTCATCATTGCCTTGGCAACATCAATAGCTCAGGCCAGCTGAGCAAAGTGAAGTGAGTGGGGAGGGTGGTCTCAGATGGCTGTAGTCCATCTCTTCCACTCCCCACCCCACCACTGGGAATAGTAGATCGAGAAGAAAAAGAATAAAAATCAGCAACCAGCTAGTGAGTGTCCACCACATGAAAAGAAGAGTGTTTTATACGTGTTTTCTCAAATCCTCAAGATAGGTCCTTTTACAGATAAGGAACCTGAATCATAACAGAGCTAAGGTGAGTTGCCCAAGGCCAAAGTCAGTGCATGGCCAAGCCAAGATTCTAATCCAGGTCTGGGAAGATGGAGCATGGTTGTATTCTGGGGAAACAGTCAGTGTTACCGTTCCCAAATCCTGAGAACTAGGGTCAACTGGAGAGAGGCAGAGAGCCAAAAGTAGTCTCTGTCTTCCCAGCTCCCTCCCCTCCCCTCCAGGTCTTCTCTGAGGCCAACACATGTGCCAGGAAATCCACCAAGGCTTTCTCTCCACTTTCCTTCAACTTCTGAAATCCTGCCCTCTCCAGGTGTACCTTCAGGATGGGTCCGTTATGTCACTGTAACAAATGAACCCCAAATCTCATGTTGGGCGTGGGAGGGCAGGTGGATCTGCTTATCTTCATCCCTCAGGAACCCAGGTTAATGAGACTTCATTCATCTTGGTGGGCAGGGGTTGTGGCAACTCAACATGGGTTCTTACAGCTCCCACCTAGATGTGACAGATGTCACTCATTCACATTCCATTAGTCAAGGTAAGTGCATGGTCCACCTACCTCAATGTGTGCCTGGAGGGAAAAGAAATGTTCAGTGAGCAGCATTGGTGACTACCCCAACCAAAGGCAGTGGCCCTCATTGGCCCCTGGTCTGACCCCCTCCACACCACTTCCTGGCCTCTCCCAACTTCTCTGCTACCCCACTGGTGCATGCACGCTTAGCCTTTATGGGCACTCTCTCGCCTCCGCCAAAGTCATGAGGAGCAGTGGACATAGTTACAGAGTCCACAGGGTGCTCTTCAGCCACAGGGGTCCAGTTGCTTTGTTTCAGCACCAATCTTGAGCTAGAATTGCAGGAGGTCCCAGGAAGGCTCCTCGTGCCTCTCACTGGGCTGAGAGTACTACACAAAGCCAGGGAGTCCTCCCAATCGCCTCCCAGGCCTGGGCTTTCTCAGTTGGTCAAACACAAATGAGAGACAGTCTGTTCTCTCAGGAAGTTGGGGCCAGAATGAAATGATCAGACATCACACACAGCCTGGAGCACAGGTGGGTGGTGTGGGAGGCAGGAGGAGTGGGTGTGTGGAGATAGAGGGAAGGACCACCCAGGGGCCAGCCCAGGGGGGCAAAGCCATAGTACCCTTGACTCAGTTATGGAGGACATGAGCATGAGTGTTGAGAAATAAAGCAGAAAAGTAGGTTGGGGTGAGATCTTGGAAGGACTGGGTGCTGGGAAAATGAATTTAGTGTTTATCTAGGAAAAAATATCAGAAGCCACTGAAGGACCAAGGATGGAAGAGCGCCGCCATCAAGCATGGACCCTCAAGGGCCCACCTGGCCTCAACCCGAGGTAGGGATGGGGACAGGGAAGCCATAGAGGCCACGAGGCTTTTGGAACACCCCAGGCAGGAGTAACGGAGGAGCATAGAGAAGAGGGAACTCACAACCCACTGAGGAACATGCTAGCTGGGGACATAGGTCATCAGTCCTGTGAGCTCCCCTATACACAGACACTGACACACAGATGTCTCCTTCAGTGTCCACAAGCCCCACAGGCCCTGACAGGAGGGGCCCAGGGCCATGGCTTTCTGTTTGGGGTTGGGAGTGGGAGAGTGTCAGGAAGGATCTGGAGCATGGGCAGCTTCAGGGAGTTCCTCACATCAGGGACCAGGGCCGAGGATAAACAGTCGATGGTGTTGAATACAAAATCATACACACACACCCCACCGGGCTCAGAGGCAGGCAGACCCTGGTCCAAATTCTGGCTTTGCTTCCTACTAACTGTGAGATCTTATGCAAGTCTCTCAACCTCTCTGAGCCTCAGTTTTCTCTTCTGTAAATTGTTGATGATAAGATCAACCTTCTGGCTTGTTGTGAGGCTTACAAAGAAATACTAATAGCTATGATAGACATAGCAAAAATGGCTATGCATTCTTGCCTACCTGTCCCTATGCCCCTGCAGTGGGACATTCTAGTTCCTCCCATCAAGAGGTGAAGTCCATTTCTCAACCCCTTGGATCTGGGTGGATCATTGTCTTTAGACAGAGGGACAACAGCAAAAGTGATTCTAGAACAGACATGAAAAGTGCTCATCACAGGGGCTTGCTCTCTTGTGCTCTAGGAACCCACAAGCCCAGGCTAGCCTGCTGGAGGAGGAAAAACAGGTGGCCCAGTTGCTTTCTTCACTCCAGTCGACAGCCAGCAAATGCCCAGCAAACAGAGCCACCTCGCTGACACGTGGCTGATTGCAGGCCCAGGAGTGACCCCAGCCATGGCCAGCAGAACTGCTCAGCCCAAATCGCCAACCTGCCAAATCATGAGTAAATAGATGGCTGCTGTTTAAAGCTGTAAAATCAGTTGACGTGCTTAGGCTTTGCCCAAGATGAAGTAACAGGAACCAGATTTATCTTCCTGCCTGAAACAGCCAAAATAAGCAGGCAAGAATCTGGACATTGGGTGGATCACAAAAGATGGTGATGCAAGAGATGGGAAAACCACACGAACTCTAAGACAGCCCCGCTCACAGCCTAGAAAAATGTTTCCAGGCCACAGTACAGACAGGGGGATCCCAGGTGGAGCCAGGGAGCTTCTGAGTTGAGGAGACACAGCAGAGTCCCAGGAGATCAAGGTGGCCAGAGTTCTTAGGACAGACTACTGGGGAGGAGAGAGCAGCACAGAGAGCCCCAGAGATGGGCAGAGGGTGCCCCTCAAGTATTCAGCAGTGTGCTCATCAGCTCGTGCATGTGAGGAAACCACCTGAGGTCCTTCTGAAAGGAGGAGAGAACAGTGCCCAGGACTCACACAGAGCCAGAAACGGTGCCCGCTGCCTCCAGCCAGACTAGAATTAGTAGAATATGCGGGAAGGCCATGCCTCAGTAGTGGGGAATAATTGGTCCTAGACAGAACACTCCTCCGGAGGTCCCTATTTAAAAAGAAGACCTAAAAGGATCAGACTGTTTCCAAATAATTGCATCCAAGAAAAGCTAACTGATGTAGAAACTAAAACATATGAGGGCTCATTATATTCCAACAACTTTAAGTATATGTAAGCATTTTACATATATTACTACATTTATACTACTTTATTTACAACCATGCTCTGAAAGAGCTGCCATTATTATCTTTGTACAGATGATAGTCTGTACATACAGAGTACCTGGCACATAGCGTGTTCAATAAATGAATGTTTTTTCCTTCAACTTGCCATCTTTGCTCCCTGCCTGCAACCATTAATAACCAAATGACTTTTCCCGAGTTGTACATCCACTACAAAGATTATAGCTTTAGGAAGGCAAAAACTTCAGCATTCAGGAGGAAAGTAGTCCCTGGAATTCTGAGAGTCCTGGATGAAGAGTCAGGAATGATGACTCCAGCCTGGCCCTGCCACCACCTTGCAGGGTGACCCTGAGCCAGCCTTAACCTCTCTGGGCCTGATTCGCCACTTGCAGACGGGTGAATTCAGATCAGGTTTTCCCCAAAGCAAACTTCTCACTCTAGAGGCCAGGATGCCTCAACCATCCTCAAGCTAAAACTCTGATAGTAGAGGATGGCAAAGTTGAGGAAAGAGTGCATTCATCTTCACTTGAATACACATGTGCGCGCGCTCACACGCACACACGCGCGCATCCACACACACCCCTGAGTTGCCAGCCTCTAATTGAGCCGCTCTCTGGCCCTGTGCAGCATTACCCACTTCAGCCAGAAGATGGTGCTGCTTCTCCATGCGAGTTCAACTACATTCGTTCAAAACTTAATGGTTGAGCACCTGTGCCCAAAACGTTGCGTGAACACAAAGGGGATTACAATATGGATCTCTTTTTCCAGAACTTTACACTGTAGTAACAACCAACCAAAGGTACTATGAAATGAATCAGAACTTTGCTGGGACGAAACTAAACATTACTGAAAAGTGCCAGGCATGAGCTGCTTTACAACCCTTCTTTTTAAGACTAGGGGCTCCTTCTGCAATATATACATATATCAGAACATTATGGTGCACACCATAAATATATACAATATTTATTTGTCAATTAAAAATATTAAAAATAAAAATAGGTGGCCAGGCACAGTGGCTCACGCCTGTAATCCCAGCACTTTGGGAGGCCAAGGCAGGCAGATCACCTGAGGTCAGGAGTTCGAGACCAGCCTGACCAACATGGTGAAACCCCGTCTCTACTAAAAATACAAAAATTAGCCGGGTGTGGCGGCATGCACCTGTAATCCCAGCTATTTGGGAGGCTGAGGCAGGAGAATTGCTTGAATTCTCAAGGTGGAGGTGAGGTTGCAGTGAACCGAGAGGTGGAGGTTGCAGTGAACCGAGATCACACCACTGTACTCCCACCTGGGTGACAGAGCAAGACTCTGTCTCAAAATAAAATTAAAAAATAAAAACTAGGCCAGGTGCAGTGGCTCACGCCTGTAATCCTAGCTCTTTGGAAGGCCAAGGCAGGTGGATCACCAGAGGTCAGGAGTTCGAGACTAACCTGGCCAATATGGCGAAATCTCGTCTCTACTAAAAATACAAAAATTAGCCGGTTATGGTGGCGGGTGCCTGGAATCCCAGCTACATGGGAGCCTGAGGCAGGAGAATCACTTGAACCCAGGAGTCAGAGGTTGCAGTGAGCCGAGATTGCACCACTGTACTCCAGCCTGGGTGACGGGTGAACTCCGTCTCAAAAATAAATAAATAAATAGATTAATTAATTAATTAAAATAAAAGTAAGGCCGGGCGCGGTGGCTCAAGCCTGTAATCCCAGCACTTTGGGAGGCTGAGACGGGCGGATCACGAGGTCAGGAGATCAAGACCATCCTGGCTAACATGGTGAAACCCCGTCTCTACTTAAAAAACACAAAAATCTAGCTGGGCGAGGTGGCGGGCGCCTGTAGTCCCAGCTACTAGGAAGGCTGAGGCAGGAGAATGGCGTAAACCCGGGAGGCGGAGCTTGCAGTGAGCTGAGATCCTGCCACTGCACTTCAGCCTGGGTGACAGAGCCAGACTACGTCTCAAAAAAAATAAATAAATAAATAAATTAAAAAAATAAAAAAAATAAAAATAAAAATAAAAAACAACAAAAACCCCAGGGGCTCTAATTTTTAAGATGATAAAAATACAAAGCTGGGCGCCTGACTGATGATCAGTAAGTTTGCGTTGATTGATTGATTGAATTATAACTGCAGATAGAAACCTAAAGGCTAAGCCAGTGTGGCAGGAACAAAGAGAGCCCTCAGCCCAAACGCTGCAATTCCTAGATGAAAAATGAGGCCCAGAGAGAGAAAGGAAGAAAAGTCATGTGCCTGGCCCAAGGGAGGTGCTCCCTAAACATTTGTTAAATTCGTAAAGTGCTTTTGCTATGTCATCACTTAGTCCTCAAGGTAATAGTTTTTATTCCTACTTTCCAGATGAGAAAACTGAGGCTGCCACAAGGGATCTGGACAAGTAACAATGTGACTTCAAAGTACTTTGTACCCTTCCTTCTAAGCCTAAGAGTTTACATTTTGAGTGTGCTTGATAGTTTGGCAAGCACTTTCATAGACACACTTTCATTTCCTTTAATCCTCTGCTAAGGAACAGAGCAGAAAGTGAGTGCCACCGCGTCAGAGACAACTGCTTTTCTCCTATACCAGTTTATTTTTAACTCAGGTGTTCTTGGGGGTATAAGAATGATTAAAATAAATTATTTGGCGTTTTCATTTGCTGTATTTTTAAAAATGAACTCTGGGCCGGGCACGGTGGCTCACGCCTGTAATTCGAGCACTTTGGGAGGCCAAGGTGGATGAATCACCTAAGATCAGGAGTTTGAGACCAGCCTGGCCAACATGGTAAAGCCCTGTCTCTACTAAAAATACAAAAAGTAGCCGGGCCTGGTGGCAGGTGCCTGTAATCCCAGCTACTCAGGAGGCTGAGGCAGGAGAATTGCTTGAATCCAGGAGGTGGAGGTTGCAGTGAGCCGAGATCGCGCCACTGCACTCCAGCCTGGATGACAGAATGATACTCTGTCTATGGCCGTCTTAAAACTAAGAGCTGCCTCCCAGTTCCAGTGGCCCCATTTGTATTTATTTACCTGTGACTTTGGCTACTTTAATTATTCAGAGCTAATGAGGAGGGAAACACACACACACACACACACACACACAGAGAGAGAGAGAGACCTGATACCTAAATGATGTGCTCACACCACGGGGAAACCAAATGACCCCAAGATGTGTTGTTAGAAGGGAAGATTTGTAAGGGTTCAAATCAAGGGAAACTGTGGGGAGAAGCGAGTGACCCACCTGGCACTCCCCAGCACAGCATGTCCAGGAAGAACCTGTGCTCTGGCTGACAGGTGCTCACTCCTGGCAGGAGGTGCGACTTAGATACAAAAAGAAAAAATATACATTTGTGTTTTTTCATTTGAATTTTACAGGTTTTGCAATTCTGTTTGCATTTAGTTTGTAAATTTGCTTTGAGTTTTATAGTCACATAAGAGCTATATGCATGTAGTTATACGTGGTTACATACTTAAGTAATATTATAACAAAATTGACTGGTCAACACTGGAGTCCTTGGGAATTTTTTCCCATTAAAAGGATTGCACACAGACTGGAGACACACTGGTCATATTGCCTTCCCTTGAGGAAGGGACAGGAGTCACAGACATTTTTTCCTCTGAATGGGAAGAAGCCCTCTCCCTAGAGAACAGGGAAGGGTTCACTCCCAGTACAGAAGCAGAGCAGGAGAAAGGTAATCCCTTCTTTCATACCCAAGCCTTCCCTGCAGCCAGGGCTGGGAGCTGTTTGCTTTGAGGCAAAGAGAGGGTTCCCTGCAGAAGATGGGTAACTGGAAATATCAGCTACTGAATTACTATGCATCAGCTACATAAATAGTTACTAGTTATATACTAGTTACATATTGTACAACTAGTATTTACATAATTCTATGCTATGGACAAGGTGATGGTACCCCAAGAGGAGAAGATGTAGATTAAGGGGTGAGGGAGTGTGTATGTGTTTCATGTCCTCTTCCTCCAGAACAGACAGTGGGTGACCTGAGGCCGCTCTGTCCAGCTGGGGTGAGTGCTGAGGTCCTGCCCTTGTGCCCTTCTGCTCCTTGTCCCGGGTCTCCCACAAGGGATAATCTCTGGAACTGGACACATCTTTTCCACTCATACCAGACAATATTGATCATGGTGTCCTCTTATGTGCTAGGCATTTCTCTATATTCCTTTATTCACACCAATATTTACAAATCCACTGTACTGGTTACATATTGCTATGTAACGAATTACCCCAAAATGCAGCCGCTTAAAGCAATAAACGTTTATTATCTCATAGGTTTTATGTGGTGTTTTATTTCTGGCTTCTTTCACTTTCCATGTTTTCAAGGATCATCTATGTTATAAGCATGAAATGCTGTATTGTATTGTAAGCATTTTTGTGGCTGAACAATACTCCATTGTATGGAATACCACATTTGTTTATCCACACATCAGTTGATAGACATTGTTAATATTTGGATAGCATGTATTTTTCCTTCCTCATAATTACACTAGATAGATAGATAGATAGATAGATAGATAGATAGATAGATAGATAGATAGATAGATAGACAGACAGATTAGGTTGCCCTAAACTCCAACCCCTAAAGTCAATCCTTTCCCAGAGGATTAAAGTTTTTCCAAACTTCTCTCTCTCTTTGTTCATGTATTTAAATGCGTATGTGCCTGTGTTAGTTATCTATTGCTGCATAAGAAATTACTCCAAAACTTAGTGGCTTAAAACAATGATAAATATTTACTATTTCACACAGTATTGTGGGGGGGGGATCAAGAATTCCAGAGTGGTTTAGCTGAGTGGTTCTGAATGGTTCTGTCTTATGAGGTTGCAGTCAAGATGTTGGCAGGGAGCCAAGCATGGTGGCTCATGCCTGTAATCCCAGCATTTTGAGAGGCCAAGGCAGGAGGATTGCTTGAGGTCAGGAGTTTGAGACCAGCCTAGGCAACATAGTGAGACCCCATCTCTACAAAACATTTTTTAAAATTAGCTGGGCATGGCAGTGCACAGCTGTAGTCCTAGCTACTTAGGAGGCTGAGGCAGGAGGATCGCCTGGGCTCAGAAGTTTGAGGTTGCAGTGAACGATGATCATGCCACTGCACTCCAGCCTGGGCAACACAGTGAGATCCTGCTTCAAAAAAATAAATAATAGGCCAGGCGCAGTGACTCACGCCTGTAATCCCAGCACTTTGGGAAGCTGAGGCAGGCGAATCACCTGAAGTCAGGAGTTTGAGACTAGCCTGGCCAACATGGTGAAACTCCATCTCTACTAAAAATACAAAAATTAGCCAGACATGGTGGCGCACGCCTGTAATCCCAGCTACTCGGGAGGCTGAGGCAGAAGAATTGCTTGAACCCCAGAGGCAGAGGTTGCAGTGAGCTGAGAATGCACCACTGCACTCCAGCCTGGGTGACAGAACAAGACTCCGTCTCAAATAAATAAATAAATAAATAAATAAATAAATAAATAAATAAACAAATAAATAAAAAAAGAATGCAGGGGCCACAATCATTTGATGGCTTGACTGGGACTTTCCAAACGTCCCATTTACATGGATAAAGAGACAGTCATTGGTCATTGACAAACCTCAGTTCCTCTCCATCTAAGGTTGCCATATTTAGCAAATAAAAATACAGAATAGGCAGCTAAATTTGCATTTCAGATAAATAACAAATACATTTTAGTATTAGTATATCCCAGATATTGTGTGAGACACAATCATACTAAAAATACTAAGAAATATGACTTCTTATTAGGGCTGCTTGAGTACACTCACATTGTGGTAGCTGGCTTCCATGAGCACAAGTTGCTCAAGAAAGCATGGCAGAAACAAAAATGTCTTTTGTGACCTAGCCTTGAAAGTCACACACCATCAATTCTACAACATTCTTTTGGTTACACAGGTCTGTTGTAATCAATATGAGTGGGAACAATATAAAAGAATGAATGCGAGGAATTGAGGATCACTGAGAGTCATCGTAGGGTCTATCTTCCACTGTGTTCATAGAAAATAATATTGTTTGTGTGTGTGTATATGTATGTTATGTATTTTTTAACAAGAGAGTGATTCTGTATCCATTTGTTCAGCAACTTTTGTTTCACTTAGCAATACATTTTGGGGCTCTTTACATATCAGAACATGCAGTATTGCTTCATTCTCTTTGCTTTCTGTCTATTATTTTATAATATAGATTGTCATATTTAGCCATTCCTCTATTGTTGTACATTTAGGCTGTTTCCAAAAGCTTACTACTACTTTACATACAATGTTATAACAATCAGTCTTCTACATACCTTATATCCATGTCCATACATTCAAAAAGTTAGAACGAATATTGAGAACATTAGGTGGAGACATAGAAGATATAAATAAGACCCATATTAACTTCTATAGGTAAAAACTACAATATATAAGATAAAAAATACATTTAATGTGATCAATAACAGATTAGACATTGCAAAAAAAAAAAAGATTAGTGAACCTGAAGACAATAGAAAATATCCAAAATAAAACGCAGAGAAAGGAAAAACTGAAAAAGACGATAAGTAAAGATAGATGTAGGACAATTTTCAGCAATCTAAATACATGTAATTGGAGTCCCTGAAGGATAGGAAAGGAGAGAGAGAACATATATTTAAAGAATAATGGTTGGAAATTTTCCAAAGTTGATAGAAACTATACAATCACGAGTTTTCTTAGCTCAAGGAACCTCAACACAAGCAACATGAAGAAAACTACATCATGATGTATCATACAGAGATAAGATTGATAACAGACTTCTTGACAGAAAAATGAAGCATGTAGATAGTGGAACAGTATCTTTAAAGTACTAAAAGAAAAAAAAAAAACTATCAACCTAGGATTCTACACCAAGAAAATGTATCTTGCAAAACAGAAGATGAAAGAAACACTTTTCCAGAGATACAAAAGCTGAAGTAAATCATCAATAGCTGATGGCCCCTAAAAAAAAAATGTTAAATTATGTCCTTTGAGCAAGGGAGAAATAATACTAGACTGAAATCTGGATACAGGCAAAAGAATAAAGTGTTTGTGTGTTTGTGTCTTAGTTTTAAACCAAAATTTTAAAAAGTAAAAAAAACCATAACCATGTGGGTACATACAAAAAAATTTTTTTTCTTATTTAAATTTCTTGACTGGGTGTGGTGGCTCATGCCTGCAATCCTAGCACTTTGGGAGGATGAGGCGGGTGGATCATGAGGTCAGGAATTCAAAACCAGCCTGGCCAACATGGTGAAATCCTGTCTCTACTAAAAATACAAAGATTAGCTGGGTGTGGTGGTGCACTTGTAATCCCAGCTACTTGGGAGGCTGAGGCAGGAGAATCACTTGAACCCAGGAGGCAGAGGTTGCAGTGAGCTGAGATGACACCACTGCACTCCAGCCTGGGTGACAGAGTGAGACTCTGTCTCAATAAATAAATAAATAAATCTTTAAAAAATAATTGGCTATTTAAAACAAAAAAATACAAGTATATTATAGAGTTTACAACATATTCAGAAGTAAAATATACAACATCAATAGCATAAACACTGGGATGGTTTTTCCACTACAGTTATGGGTCACTTAGCTTTCGGGAGACATACAGAGAAATGCATCATTAGGCAATTTTGTCATTGTGTAAACCTCATAATGTGCTTACTCAAATCTAGATGGTGTAGCCTACTACACACCTAAGCTATACGTTCAGCCTATTGTTCCTAGGCTACAAACCTGTACACCATGTTATGGTACCAAATACTATAGGCCATTGTAACTCAATGGTATTTGTATATTTAAACATATCTAAACATAGAAAAGATACCATAAAAATATGATATAAAAGGTTTTTTTTTTTTTTGAGACGGAGTCTTGCTCTGTCGCCCGGGCTGGAGTGCAGTGGCCCGATCTCAGCTCACTGCAAGCTCCGCCTCCCGGGTTGACGCCATTCTTCTGCCTCAGCCTCCGGAGTAGCTGGGACTACAGGCGCCCGCCACCTCGCCCGGCTAGTTTTTTTGTATTTTTAGTAGAGACGGGGTTTCACCGTGTTAGCCAGGATGGTCTCGATCTCCTGACCTCGTGATCCGCCCGTCTCAGCCTCCCAAAGTGCTGGGATACAGGCTTGAGCCACCGCGCCCGGCTGATATAAAAGGTTTTAAAAAGTACAACTATATAGGGCACTTACCATAAATGGAGTTTTCAGGACTGGAAGTTGTTCTGGGTGACACAGTGAAGTTAGTGGTGAGTGAATGTGAAGCCCTAGGATATTACTGTACACTAGTGTAGACTGTATAAATACTGTACACTTAGGCTACACTAAATTTATTTTTAATGTGTGTTTTTCTCTTTTTTTTTTTGAGATGGGGTCTCACTCTGTCACCCAGGCTGGAATGCAGGGGTGCAGTTATGGCTCACTGCAGCCTCGATTTTCTGGGCTCAGGTGATCCTCCCACTTCAGCCTCCTGAGTAGCTGGGACTACAAGCACATGCCACCATGCCCAGCAAGTTTTTTGTATTTTTTGTAGTGATGGGATTTCACCATATTGCCCAGGCTTGTCTCAAACTCTTGGGCTCAAGAGATCCTTTCACCTCAGCCTCCCAAAGTGCTAGTGTTACAAGCATGAACCACCATGTCCAGCCATATTTTTCTCTCTTCAGTATAAATTAACCTTAGCTTCCTGTAACTTTACTTTATAAACTTCTTTTTTTAACTTTTTGACTCAACATAAATAAAAACAAAAACACTTTGTACAGCTATACAAAAATTATTTTCTTTACAACCTTATTCTATAAGTATTTTTCAATTTAATTTCTCTTTTTTTACTTTTTAAAATTTTGGTTTAAAACTAAGACACAAACACACACATTAACCTAGGCCTACATAGGGTCAGGATCATTGATATCACTATCTTCCCCTTCTGTATCTTGTCCTACTAGAAGGTTTTCAGGGGCAGCAACACACATGGTCATCTCCTATAACAATGCCTTCTTCTGGAATATACCTCCTGAAGGACCTGCCTGAGGTTGTTTTACAGTTAAGTTTTGATATAATTAGAAAAAGTATACTCTAACAGTCAAAAGTACAGTAACACAGTCATTTATTATCAAGCATTGTATACTGTACAGAATTGTATTTGCTATACTTTTTATAACTAGCAGTGCAGTAGGTTTGTTTCCACCACCATCATCACAAATACGTGAGTAATGCATCACATAACGCTGTTTCCGTCAATGATGAATCGTATATACAATGGTGGTCAGCTACATGATAATTTTATGGGACCACCATTGTATATACGATTCATCATTGACTGAAACAATGATATGTGATGCATGACTATATATGTGAAGTGCCGTGTTATCACTTGAAGTTGTACTGTGGTAAGTTAGAGTTGTATACTATAAACTCTAAATCACTAAAACAACAAAAGAAAGAGTTGTAGATGATAAGCCAATAAACTACAGACAGTCCCCAATTTAGGATGATTCAATTTATGATTTTTTGACTTCAGGATGGTGTGAAAGTGACAAGCATTCAGTATGCTCCTCAAATTGCAATGGGGCTATGTCTAGATAAACCCACCATAAGTTGAAAATACTTAAGTTGAAAGTGAATTTTCAACTTATTGAAACATAACTCCATCATAAGTCAAGAAGTATCTGTATTTAAAATGGAATCATAAAAAAATTATTAATCCAAAAGAAGGCAGAAAGGTGGAAAGAGGGAACAAAGAAATGAAACAAATACAAAAAAGAAGCAAGATTTAATTGTGATCATCTCAATAATCACATTAAACCAAATGTTCTTAGCACAATTTAAAGAAAGTGTCAGATTAAATTAAGAAAAGCAAGATCCAATTATAAGATGCTTACAAAAAAACCACTTAAATGTAAAAACACAAATAGGTTAAAGGCAAAAGGGTAGGAAAAGATATACCATGCTAACAGTAATCAAAAGAAAGCTCTGAAGACCCAGTAGACTTCAGAGTAAAGAATATTACCATGAATGAAAAGGGTCACTTCATAATAATAAATAATAAATTCATATAGAGGATATAACAATCCTAAACACGTGGAGTTTCAAAATACATAAAGCCAAATAAATGATAGAAATTTAAGAAAAAAGGCCAGCCACGGTGGCTCACGCCTGTAATCCCATCACTTTGAGAGGCCGAGGCAGGCGGATCATGAGGTCAGGAATTCGAGACCAGCCTGGCCAAAAAATTAGCCAGGCGTGGTAGCACATGTCTGTAATCCCAGCTACTCGGGAGACTGAGGCAGGAGTATTCCTTGAACCCAGGAGGTGGAGGTTGCAGTGAGCCGAGACTGCACCACTGCACTCCAGCCTGGGCGACAGGGTGAGACTCTGTCTCAAAAAAAAAAAAGAAGACATTTAAGAAGCAAATGACAAACACATAATTTATGGTTGGAAATTTCAACACTTATTTCTGAATTTCAATTATTCAGAGAACAAGTAGATGGAAGATCATAAGGATATAGAGGACTATCAACCAAATTGGCCTAATTGACTTTTATAGAACATGCCACCAATAGCAGCAGTATATGCATTATTTTAAACATTGAAAATTTACCATGACAGACCAAATTTTGGTCCATAAAACAAGTCTAAATACATTTAAAAGGATTCAAATCATATAAAGTATGTTCTGTAACCACAATGGAATTAATAATACATCAATAACAGAAAAACAACTGGAAATCTCCCAATATTGGCAAATAAATAATTTACTTTTAAATAATTCATGGGCCAAGGAAAACTCAGAAAGAAATTAGAAAGTTGGGCCAGGCACAGTGGCTTACACCTGTAATCCCAACGCTTTGGGAGGCTGAGGCGGGTGGATCTCAAGGTCAGGAGTTCAAGACCAGCTTGGCCAACGTGTTGAAACCCTGTCTCTACTAAAAATACAAAAATTAGCTGGGCATGGTGGCACATGCCTGTAATCCCAGCTACTCCAGAGGCTAAGGCAGGAGAATTGCTTGAACTGGGACCCGGGAGGTGGAGGTTGCAGGAGCCGAGTTTGCGTCACTGTACTCCAGCCAGCCTGGGCTACAGAGTGAGAGACTACATCTCCAAAAAAAAAAAAAAAAAAAAAAAAAAAAAAAAAAAATAGAAAAAGAAAGAAAGAAAAGAAATTGGGAAAAAAATAACATATCAAAATTTATAGGGTGCAGCTAAAGCTTAGAGTAAAATTTTTATCACTAAATTCCTATATTTGAAAAGGAGAAATATCTCAAATCAATAACCTCAGTTTCCACCAGAGTAAGAAGGGCAAATTAAACTGAATGTAAGTAGAAAAAAGGAAATAAGGGAGATTGGAGGAGAAATAAAATAGAAAATAGAAACACTGAGAAAATAAATGAAACTAATGTTGGTTTCTGAAAAGATTAGCAATGTTATTTATTAATAACCTCTAGCAGAACTAATAAGGAAAAAAAGAGGGAAGATGCAAATTACCAGCTTTAGGGCTAAGAGACAATATCACTGTAGATTCCACATATAATAATATTATGAACAGCTTTATGCCAATCAATTCTACAAGTTACATGAAATAGAGAAATAACTTTATCTAAGTTGACACAATACCAAACTTTACTCAAGAAGAACTAGATAACCTGAACAGCCCTGAATCTTGAATTTCCAGTTAAAAACTTTTGCACAAGAAATTTTGAGACACAGATGGATCCACTGGTGAATTTTATCAAGCATTTAAGAAAGAAATAATACTAATTCTGCAGAAACCCTTGCAGAAAATTTAAAAGGGGTGACTAATTCCTAACTCATTCTATGACGCTAGCATTATTATAATAATAAAATCAAACAAAGACATTACAAGGAAAGAAAACTACATAAAAATATCAATCTACAAATGTGTGCAAAACTTTTAAACAAAATTTTAGCAAATAGAATTCAATAATATAAAAAAGGATAATTATCATGACCAAGTGGAGTTTATTCTGGTAATATAGGTTGGATTTAACTTTCAAAACTCAATCAATGTCATTTCCCATACTAATAGAGTAAAAAGAGAAACCACATGATTATCTCAGTAGATATGGGAAAAGCGTTTGACATATTTAAACATCTATTCAAGATAAAAACTCTCAGAAACTAGGAGTAAAAGACATCTGATAAAGGGCACCTATGTGTTTTTAAAAATACAGTTGCTTGCAGTGAGCCGAGATCATGCCACTGCACTCCAGCCTGGGCAACAGAGCAAGACTGTCTAAAAAAAAAAAAAAAAAAAATACAGCTGGGCACAGTGGCTCATGTCTGTAATCTCAACCCTTTGGGAGACCAAGGTGGGAGGATCAATTGAGACCAGGAGTTCAAAATCAGCCTGGGCAACATAGCAAGACATTGTCTCTAAACATCATACTTAATGCTGAAAAACTGAATGCTTCCTTTTTGCTATAGAAAAAGATGTTGTGCCCACTGTGCCCACCCCCCAAAATTCATATGTTGAAATCCTAACCCTCAATGTGATAACATTAGGAGGTGGGACTTTTGTGAGGAGGCCCCACCTCCTAATGCCTGATTCACGAGGGCTCTGGCAAAGGCTCTGCTTTGGAAGGTGGGACCTCTAGCAGAGCCCTCGTGAATGGGATTAGTGCCCTTATAAAAGAGACTCCAGGGAGCTCTCTTATTCTTGCCATGTGAGGACACAAGGAGAAGATAACCATCCATGAACCAAGAAGCAGGTCCCCACCAGACACCAAATTTGCCAATGTCTTGATTTTGGAATTCCCAGCCTCCAGAACTTTGATAAATAAATGTTGTGGTTTAAGCCACCTGGTCAATGACATTTTTGTTATAGAAGCCTGAATTAAGACATCCTATAAGACCCAGAAGCAGCATGATGTTCATGTCCACCACTCCTATTCAATATATATTGAAAGTCCTAGCAAGTGCAGAAAAGAAAAAAAGAGCATACAAAAAGGAAATAAATAAATAAAACTGTTTCCATTTACAGGTAACATGATTTAATATGCAGAAAATTCCACAGGATGTACAAATAAGCTCCTAGAAACTAAAAGTGAATTAGCACAGTCACACACAGAACACAAAGTTAATATACAAATATCAATCACATCTCTGTGTACTAACTGAGCAATTGGAAATCAGTAATTTTTAAAAAATTTAAAATTGCTGTTAACAATAGCATTTGTTATTAGAGTAATGTTTAGAAATAAAACTTAGAAATACTCAGAAATAAATCTAACAAAATGTGTGCAGAGCTTGTATGCTGAAAATTATATAACAGTCACGGAAAAAAAATCAAAGAAGACAAATAAATAGAGAAATATACCATGTTCATGGATCAGAAAACACAATATTGTGAAGCTATCAATTGCCACCAAATTGATATATAGATTAAATGCAATTCAAATCAAGATCCCAGCAAGATATTTTAAAAATATCAATAAGCTGATTCTTAAATTTATATGCAAAGAAACCAGAATAGTTAAAATAATTTTGAAAAATAATAATAAAGTTGGAAGGTTCACATTACTCAAATTCAAGACTTACTATAAAGCTACAGTATTGTATTGGCGAAAGGATAGAAACACAGATAAATGGAACAGAATAGAAATCCAGGAATCCACAAATATGGCCAACTGATTTTTTACAAAGATGCAAAGATAATTTAATGGAGAAAAAAGAGTCTTTCGAGAAATGATATTAAAACAATTGGATGGGATGACAATATGCAGAGAAACAGGAAGAAAGGAATGAAGACAAAAGGAAGGAAGGAAGAAGGGGAGAGAAGGTGAAAGGGAAAAGAGAATAAAAAAGAAATAAACCTCACAAAAGAAAAGCAATGAAAGTAATTATATAATTTTGAGATCAATAATGAATGAAGAATTAAAAAGTGAGCTAAAATAATTGTGGAATGCAATAATAATATAAATTATGATACAATCCCATAAAACGTACAAATTGGAAGGGGATAAGTGGAGTTTAAAAGTGTTTTTAAGGTCCATATAGGTATTAATTATAGACATCGATATAGTAATGCATATGTTGTCTTTGAGTAACTGCTAAAAACATAAGAAAATAATTTATAGTTTCCAAAATGACAGAGGAAAACAACAGAATGATTAAAAAATTGATCTATTCAAAAGGAAGTCCAGGCGCAGTGGCTCACGCCTGTAATCTCAGCACACTGGAAAGCTGAGATGGGCAGATTGCTTGAGCCCAGGAGTTTGAGACCAGTCTGGATCTCAAACCACATCTCTACAAAAAGTTAAAAAATTAGCCAGGCATTTTGGCACATCCCTGTAGTCCTGACTACTTGGGAGGCTGAGGTGAGAGGATGGCTTGAACCCAGGAGGTTGAGGCTACAGTGTGCTGTGATCATGCCAGTGTGCTTCAGCCTGGGTGAAGGACCTTGTCTCAAAAAGAAAAAAAAAAATACTCCAAACCAAAACCAAAACAACAAAAGAAAGCCACAAAGAAGAGGAGAAAAATAGGTAAGACAAATAGAAAATGCAACTGATCACATATTGTTATCCCCAATTCAGCAGTTGAAAGTACAGATTGGATTTTTAAAAAGCAGAATATAATTTGTTTACAAGATAGATATGTGAATGATCGTGAATAAGTATTTACCTATACATTATTATTTTCAAAGTTAAAATTGAAAGGTGTATACATATGTATCCTTGTATTTTGTTCCATTTTCCTAATTAACCTATGTCATGAGCATTTCTCATGCCAAGGATATTTTACATCCTTGAAACAGAGAGGCATGGTGCCTCATGCCTGTAATCTCTCATAAGGCAGGAGGATCTCTTGAGGCCAGTAGTTCAAGACCAGCCTGGGCAACAAAGCAAGACTCCCATCTCTACAAAAAATTTAGAGATGAGCCAGGCACAGTGGGATGTGCCTGTAGTCTCCACTGCTTGGGAGGCTGAGGCAGGAGAACTGCTTGAGCCAGGAGTTAGAAGGTGGCAGTGAGCTATGATGGTGCCACTATACTCCAGACTGAGCAACAGAGTGAGACCTTGAGACCTTGTCTCTAAAAATTAAAAAAGAAAGAAGTATCTTAAAAAAAAAAAAAAAAAAAACAGAAAAAACAAGAAAGAAACCTTGATTGATACCTCACATTATATACAAAAATTAACTCCAAATGGATCATAGATCTAAATGTAAGATGTAAAACTTTAAAACTCCTAGAAAAAACATGGGAGAGAATCCCTGCTACCTTGGGTTATACAAAATGTTCTTAAATATAACACCAAAAGAAAATTAAGAATAAATTGGACTTCATAAAAATTTAATACATTTTTGCTACACAACAGATAGTTAAATGAATGAAAAGACAGGCCACCAATTGAGAGAAGATATTTGCAAATCATATATTTGATAATGGACATGTATCCAGAAAATATGGAGAATTCTTAAAACTCAACATTGAGAAAACAAACAACCCAGTAAAAAGATGAGCAAAAGATCTTAATCAAAGATATATACATGGCAAATAATCACTTGAAAAGATGCTCAACATCATTAGTCGCTTGGGAAATGTAAATAAAAACCACAATGAGTGGGGGAAGGGAAGGAGAGGCAGAGATTTGTTAAAGGATACAAAATTACAACTAGATAAGAGGAGTAAGTTCTAGTGTTCTATATCACTGTAGGATGGCTATAGTTAACAATAATATATAGTTTCAAATAGCTAGAAGGAGAATATTGTACGTTCCCAATACAAAGAGATGATAAATGTTCGAGATGATGATATGCTAACTAACCTGATCTGATCACTACACATTATACATATCAAAGCATCACTATATATCCCACGAAAATGTATAATTATTATTTGTCATTTCAAAAATAAAATTTTAATTTAGTTTGTTGAGACAGTGTCTTGTTCTTTCACCCAGGCTGGAGTGTACTAGCACCATCGCAGCACACCTCAACCTCCCGGGCTCCAACAATCCTCCCGTCTCAGTCTTCTGAGTAGCTGAAACTGCAGACACACACCACCATGTCCAGCTAATTTTTGTACTTTTTGTAGAGACAAGGTTTTGCCTTGTTGCCCAGGTGGTTTCAAATTTCCTGAGCTCAATTGATCCACCTGCCTCAGACTCCTAAAGTGCTGCGATTACAGGTGTGAGCCATTGCACTCAGCCAATTCAAACTTTTTAAATTAAAAAATGTGGTATTTAAAAAGCCCACAATGAGATATCATCACATACTATTCGAATAGCCAAAATTGTAAAAAAATAAACTGACAATGGCAAGTGTTGATGAGAATGAGGAGTAACTCAGAGTCCCATACATTGCTGGTGGAAATGCAAAACGGTGTGGCTATTCTAGAAAATAGTTTGGCAGTTTCTTATAAAGTTAAACATATGCTTACCATAAGATCTAGCAATCCCACTCCTAGTTATTTATCCAAGTGAAATAAAAACCTACAAAAATCTGTATGTAAATGTTTATAGCAGCTTTATTCATAATTGCCAAATGGAAACCCAAATGTCCTTTGAGGAACAGATAAATATACTTTAGTATATCCATACAATTGAATACTACTCAGCAATTTTAAAAAGGAACAAACTATGATACACAGAAAAACAACATGGATGAATCTCAAAATAATTATGCTGAGTGAAAAAACCAAAGCCCCAAAGAAGTACATACTGTACAATTTCATTTCTATAGGAATCTGGAAAAGTGGACGTGGTGGCAGGGATGGAAGGTATTCAGGTGCTCGGCAACATGGACTTCCACTCACTAAGGCCAGCCTGAGTACAGCCACTGCTGAGTGCCCAGTCTGCCAATCTTCCAGCAGCAGAGACCAACACTGAGCTCCAGCAACATTCCCTGGGGTGATCAGCCAGCCACCTTGTGGCAGGTTGACTGGACTCCTTCCATCATGAAAGGGCAACACTTTGTTCTTGCTGGAACAGACAGTCTAGATTTGGATTTACTTTCCCTGCATTTCATGCTCTGCCAACACTATCATCTATGGACTTCCAGAATGCCTAATCCACCACCATTTTTCCACACAGCAGTGCTTCTGATGAATAAACCCATTTCACAGCAGTGCAGCAATGGGCCCATGCTCATGTCTTACCATGTTCTCCATCATCCCGAAGCAGCTGGCCTGACAGACAGATGAAATGGCCTTTTGAAGATCTAGTTACAGTGCCAGCTTGGTCACAACAGCTTGCAGGGTTGAGGCAATGTCCTTCAGGAGACCACATATACTCCAACTCAGCATCCCACATATGGTGCTATTTGTCGCATAGCTAGGATTCATGGTTCCAGGGATCGGTAGTAGAAATGAAATGGCACCCACAACTCACTATTACCCCTAGTGGTCCACTGGTAAATCTTTGCTTCCCATCCCTGTGGCTTTATGCTTTGCTGATCTGGAGGTCTTCATTCCAAAAGGAGGAATGCTTTCACCAGGAGTCACAATTATTTCATTGAACTGGAAGTTAAGACTGCCATGGATCATTTTGCAATGAAGAGTTACTCCACTGGCTGGGGTGATTCCTCCTGACTACCAAAGGGAAATTAGGCTGCTACTAAACAATGAAGGTAAGAAAAGTTATGACTGGAATACGAGAGATCCCTTAGGATATGCCCTATGGTGATTAAAGCCAGTGGAAAACTATAATAACTCAATGCAGGTAAGACTTCTAATTTCCTAGACCCTTCAGGAATGAAAGTTTGGGGCCCCCCCACAAGGCAAAGAACCACAACCAGCTCTGAGTTTTGTGAGGAAGGCAAAGAAAATATGGAATAAGTAGTGAAGGAAAGCAGTTTACACACCAGCTATAACCAGTAATTTTATAATACCAGTAGTTATAAAACACATCAATGTGAAGAGTTGAAGTACTATAATTATTATGAGCATTCATTATTGTGTTATGAATGTTTGCATGTTTATGTATATATTTTTTTTCTTCCCTTCTCTTATCCCCTTGTCATCCAACATAACATTTATTAAAATAGCTACATTTACATATTATTAAAGTTACTGGATTATCAAGGATAAAAGTGAACACCAGTCAAGGACTGTGAATTCTTTCCCAGGAAAAGAGCATATTTTCAGTTGTACACAGGTTAGCTGTGTCATGACAGGCAGAAGTTTTACTTTGTTACTGTCTTTATTGAGAGATTAAATAGTTTAAGGACATGTGTACGGGTGCCAAGTTAACAAGACATGGACTGTGGTGATCAATTGTACGTGTTGACTTGGCTATGCTGTAATACCCAGTTATTCAAAAACTGACCGAGGTGTTGCTGTGAAGAAGGTATCTTGTAAATGTAATTTACATCTATAATCAGTTAACTTTATGTAAAGGAGATTATTCTAGATAATATGATTGCGTCTGATGCACTCAGTTGAAAGCTGAGGTTTCCCTGAAGAAGGAGAAGTTCCACTTGTGGACTGCAATGTCAGCTCTTGTCTGAGAGTTTCCAGACCTCCCTTCCACATGGCCTGCCCTGTGGATTTTGGACTTGCCTAGCCAGCCCCTACAACTGCATAAACCAATTCCTTGCATTAAATCTAGGTAGATGACAGATACATGGATATGAAGACAGACAAGACAGAACATATCCTACTGGTTGTGTTTCTCTGGTGGAACTCTGACTGACACACAAATCATCTGAGAAAATCTTGCATCTCTTCAGAGTCGGAGCTTGTTTTTGACCCAAAAGGGATCACTAAGCTTTCATCAGACATGGCCCCAAAATGACTGGGCAAATCTCAGGAGTTCAGAAGATTATTCTGATGGAGGAGTCAGATTAGGCAGGTCAGTGCCAACACCCCTCAAATAGTGTTCTGTCTTTTAGGGTATACCTTCAGATATGTCAGTTTTTTTTGTGTTGTTTAAACTATCTGCAACACATTGGAATAGTATATAGCCACTTTAATGCTCATTATTAACTGTATCTAAAAGGAAACACAAAATCTTGTAACATTAATTGCTTCTAAGGAATGTAACCCAGTAGCTGGAAGACAGATGTGGAAGGGAGAATTTTTGCTTTTTGTGCCTTTAGAATAATGTATCATGTGAATGTGTCATTTAGACTAAGGGTCGGTATACTATGGTCCACAGGCCCAGTCTGTCCCCTGCTTTTTAAAAGTTTTACTGGAACATAGCCATGCTCATTTGTTTACGTATTATCTATGGCTGCTCTCACGCTGGAATGGCAGAGTTCAGAAATTGTAATCCATATACATATGTCATATGGACCACAAAGGCTAAAATATTTACTATCTGACCCTTTACAGAAAAAAAAATTGCCAACCTGTCTAGATTTTTTAAAAATAGAAAACTGACATTAAAAAAATAAAAGATGCCCCAAGAGAATTGAAAACATACATCTACACAAAAATTTGTACATCAATGTTCATAGCAGCACTAATCACAATACTCAAAAAGTAGAAACAACCCAAACGTACCTCAATAGATGAATAAACAAAATGTGATATACCCACACATTACTCAGCTAGAGAAAGGAATGAAGTACTGATAAATGCTATAGCACAAATGAACCTTGAAAACATCCTGCTAAGTGAAAGAAGCCAGAAACAAAATGCCACATATACAATTCCATTTATATGAAACGTCCATAATAGGCAAATTCATAGAGATAAAATGTAGGTCAGTGGTTTCCCAGGGCTGGGGAGAAGAGGGAATGGCAAGTGACTGCAAACAGGTACACAATTTCTTTTGGGGGTGATAAAAATGCTCTGGAATTAGATAGTGGTGATGGCTGCAAAAGTTTGTGTATATGTTAAAAACTGCTGAACTGTACACCACCACCAAGTACAGGGCAATCCACAGTTCAGTACGGAGCTCAGAACCTAGTGAAAAATTAGTCCTCTCTGCCACTGCAAATCAAAATCAAACCTGGCCTGGGAATCAGATCAAGTTCTGCATCCCAATTGTTGCGAGCATCCATGTGACCTTAGACAAGTTTCTTCCCTGTTTCCTTCCCTATAACATGGGTATAATTGAGCAGGGAGGGAGAAGGCTGGTGGTGCAATAGGGTGTGAGGGGGGATTTTGTTCTTTCCCCAACTTTATTAGATACCCTAATAATCAGTATTCATCATCATCATCACCCATTTTTAAGCATTTTCACATACATGATGTCATTTGATCTTTCCCTTTAGAAAAGACACATATTGTTTGCATTTTACAGATGAAGAAATCCAGGATCCGAGAGATCAAGCAGCTTGTCCATGTTCATCCAGTGGGTAAGTGTTGGAGCTGGGATTCGACTCCAGGTCTTCTGATTCTAGATCTTGTTCTGCCTACACTACCACACTGTTTTTGCATGTTTGCATTCTCTCTAGAAAGCCCAAAACAGCAGTGTCCAGCAGCCTCACCACAAACACTGTACACCTTTATCTGGGCAAAGGGAGGAAGGAGAGGCAGAACCTGGGGTTCTGCTGGTTCTCTTTTATCTTTCTTATGAACCTCTATATTGGCACAGTAGCAGTCTGTGGGTATGATTCATGTACACTGGTGTGGACACCAAGCCCACATACATCACAAAGATAGACACACAGGTACACCTGACCTCAACAGGCGACAGGTCATAATTGTTACTAGGGTAGTGAAGGGGCTACGCTTTTTGTTCAGGGGAGGCCTAAGAGGTCAGAACTCTAGGCGTCTGCTCTCCCTTCTAAGACCAGAAGACCCATCTCTCCCAAAGGCCTTAAGGAATAAGCGGTGGTTCCTCAATCCTTAGTAGAGAGGAGTAAGGAGGAGGGAGAGAGGAAAGTATACTCGCTGTCCTTGCTAAACCGGAGCCCCAAGAGAGGGAACATCAGGGATTCACTACTAAGAGACCTGGGCCTACATCTTAAAGAGTATCCATGAGACCCCTGCTGCCAAACCCAGTTAAGCCCTTGTGCATCACAGTGCTAAGCTCTAGTAATGCCACCAGCTACATGGGCTTTGCCATTCACCTTCTCTGATTCAGTTTGCTTATCCAAAAATGTGGCTAATGATTACTGAGTCTAGCTCATGGGGGTGCTCTCAGGTTTCAGCAACATAAACTGAAATGCTTTAAAAATAAAATGCATTTTATGAACACACTATTTCATCCTCCCATACCGGCAAGCAAGAGTGGCTGAGGCTTGAATACACTTGGGAGTGACCCTCTCACGCCCTTCAAGGTGGCAAGGCTTGGGCAGCAAGCAGAGCCATGCCTAAGGCAGCCATTCTCTTCAGAAAAGGGAAGGCTGCCCTGGGGCACCAGGTCTGCCCAGGCTTGCTCGCACCCCTTTTTCATTTGACCAGTCTGTATGTATCAAGCACTTCCTACAGGACAGGCACTGTTCTGTGTTCTTGAAGATAAGCAGTTAAGAGAAAAATGCTCTCACAGAGCTTATATTCTAGTTGCTGGAGGCCAGAAAGTAAACAAAAAACAAACACGTCAAGCGTTGGCAGATGTTATGTGGAATTAAAGTAGGTAAGGTTAATAGTGATGGGGGAGAGGCGCTATCTTGCACAGGATGTCAGAAAGCCCCTCTGATAAGAGGATGTTTGAGCAAAGACTGAAAGGAGGTGAGAGAATAATTTAGCGGGGAGACTAATAAATCTAGTCTGGAGGACACTAGAGTTCAGGGAACAGAGATTGACAGCGCCACAGCGACAAAGAAGATTCCCTACCACACTGGTTATTACCCATTTGCCTCCCTTAGATTGTCACCACCTTGCTCTTTCCTGCTGTTCCCTGTGGGAAGGGGGACTGAACCCTATAGATTGCATCTTGGGTCTGCCTTGTCATCTGCCATCTGGTTGGGTTCAGTCAAAGGGGGTCCCCAGAAGACTGGAGAACAGGATACAAGAAGCATATTGATGCTCCTATGGGCATAGTTCTAATAATGGCTGCATTCTTCTGAGAGAATTCCACAATTTCCATCTGCTTTCCACAGTCCCTTCAGTGACACATGCTCACATACTTTCCCATTCTGGGCCCCAGAGAGTGGAGGCTCATCTCCTCTAGGAAGCCCTGCAGGATTAGCCTTCCAGATGAGCACTTCCAGATGTGCACCTACCTACCTGTGCAGGAATGTGTTGTTCACAGATCCACTTGGACTGCCTCTTTCATCAGGTAAGAAAGTAGATGAGTTTTGGCTCTGGAAACACTCATCCCTGATGAAATGTGAACCATGGCCTCACTCTCCCTCCCAAAGCTCCAGCTCTGTCGAATTACTCATGACAGCTAAGGCAGTAACAGAACTTTGGGCTCTCTAGAGCCCCATCTTACTCTTCTCTCATCTTAATCCCTTAGGACTTCACTGTCCCAAAAGCAGAGCTTCTCCCTAAGACCAGCCAACCACCTTCCTAACTGAGGAACTCTATCTACCTACCTCCAACACTCAGTAACTCACTGCCCAGTTCATCTCCTTGATAACACATTTATCACTATTGGAAAAAGTTGATCAGTGTGTGTATGTCTGCTCTACACATAAGAATGTGTATGTCATAGAAGCCTAGAAGAACTTGCCTGTCTCATTCTCCTGTGTGAACAGCATCCTAGGCCCAAGCATACAAGAACTCTTCAATGTTTTTAAGTAAATAAATAGTAATACAAAGACGGCAAAGCATCTCTGGCTTCCTAACACCTCCACGAGGATTGCAGTCACGCGACGGTGTACAGTCAGGGGTTGGAAGACACTCTCAGAAATCTTGGCACTGCTGATTTCTTAAGTTGTGTGTCTGGGCAACAGAGGATTGAGAGAATCACTTAGGTTCCACCAAAAGAGGCTCCATCTTTCTCAATATCCCCACCTTTCCATTTCGGAGTGGCCAGACCCTTTGCTAAATAGTCTCCAGGTTCAGGGAAGCTGAGAAGGGAGGTGTACGAAAAGGTAAGAGCTTTGGGCAAAAGCTGAAGCAGCAAAGCTCAGGCAGGTCCATGATGGCAGCTGGGAAGGCAGCAGCTACTATCCCAAAGACACAAAGTATGACTCACCTGGCCATCACCACCAAGAAAGGCAAAACCCAGGAGCCCTTAAGGGTGAGTGCTGCTGGTTAGTTTTCCTCTCCTTAAGGGGCATAAGCCTAGGCACAAATAAGTGCGGCTATAGGCCAATCAGTATCTAGTGCCTGGTCTTCTCTTCAGTCCCCATTCTACTCCACCCTGGATACCCTCCACCCTCACCCCCTGTGTGGCACCACTGCCACCACGCCAACCCCTCATCCCCAAAGAGACCCAAAGAGCGCAGAAGTGCATCAATCAACCTTTAATGTCCAAAAGAGGCGTGGATGCAGAGCATAGGAGATGTGGCAGGGTCTCGGGCCCTGCTCTAGAAATGAGGGAGAGATGAACACAAACCAGACACTTTCAACTGGCCACACAGTCTGGGAGGGCAGGGTGAAACACAGATTTGGACATTCATAAAAAAATAAAACCTAAAATCAAGCACTCAATTTTGTGCCCACTGAAGGGTTTGATAAAGGGAACTCAGTCACCACCCAGGTCCCCCCCTCCCCTGCCAACATCACAAAGCAAGCTCAGCACACACTAAGGGCTGAGGGAGGGGTATTCTCCTGCCTCCCCACCAGCCCCAAGAATGGACTTGAAAATAAAAGAATAAGCTAGATCCCCCATCCCCCACATTGTCAACCCTACATGAGAGTTTGGAAGGCGACTCATGAGAATCAGCAGCTCAAACGGCAATGACCACCCCCCCCCCAACCCCCCCCCCCCCCTATTTCATTAACAGACAAGACTTCCCCTGCATCCTCCTCAGAATCTCCTCCTCTCATGGCCCTGCTCCATCTCCTGCTATCTGGCTTCATCACTGCAAGACTGACCTCCTCCAAGGCTCCCAGAAGCTCCTCTTTCTTAGCTCTTTATCACTTCTATCCTCACCTCCCACCAGAGACTGCAACCATCCACAGTCACTGTCCCTCTGCACTGAGACCCAGCTCCAGAGCAGATGGCAGCATGGTCATCCTGTCCTGGGTGGTCCTCCTAAAGCCTTCCCAGGGAGCAGACAGCCAGAGAGCAAGCAGAGTGTCTGGGCTAGATGACAGCAAGGAGGGGACACCTATCTTTATTTCCAAAACAGATATCCCCAGAGGCTTTTAACAAAGGCCCACTTATAACTAACTGTACCCCCTACCTACCCATACACCCTAGAGATTCCACACTGTTCTGCCCCCCCCCCCCCCCCTCCCCCCAACCCCACACACACATACACACACATATACACAGAAGAATCAAGAGACACATCGATTTGGTTTGATTGCTAAGACCTAACTAAGGAACTACAGTCACCAGAAATTCCCTTGCCAGCCAACTAACAACAGGGGCTGCTCTAAGAGAACTCCAGAGGAATGAGAAAACTGAGGGCTAAGCAGGGAGCAGACAGGAGAAGAATGTAAAGGAAAAAAAATTCAAGCTAATCCTACCCCCAACATCCTCCTGTCATGATCTCTGGCAGGAAGAACAAAAGAAGGTAATCCACAAAGACACAGCCCTTACTTAGAAATTCTGACAAAGACAGCAAGACAAGTCTGCTCCCCACTCCCACACACCACAGACAAACACATCTCAGGGCCCCCTAAAGAACGCATCCCCACCCCACCCCTGCCCCAAGCCATAGAATCACAGTTCAGTGGAATATTCTCCCTGGTACTAGATCAATCCTTCCACCTTCCTTCCTATCCCTTTCTCCTTGACAATCCCAACACTGTCCCCCTGCAGCCTCCCTGGCCCTCCCAAAGCAGCATCCACCGCCAGGAAGAGGCAGCTGCACAGTTTTAGTTCCACCTCCAGAGACCTATTTCTTTTCCTCAGCCCTCCTAGTCTTTCGGCTGCCTAGTCTTTGTGGAGGGCCTTTTATTTTGTATAGGGAAAGAAAAACAAAAGGGAGAGGGTGGGAGAGATTTCCTAGTGCAATACAACCGAAAAATATTTTTAAAGTCTTGAAAAATAAACATAAAGCAGCCTTCTTCCCCCAGGCAACTAAACAGAAAGAGGTTTGGTTTTGTTTACTGCGACATACACATGAAATCGAGTATACAGTCCATGCAGTAGCACAGCCATTGGAGAGGACATCCTGATGCTGGCCCCAGTGCAAAACAGTCCCAGCAACGCCGCCTGCTTGCCATCGCTGCCGCCGCCACTGACACCTTCACCACGGCCACCTAGCCTGACTTGAAGAGGAGGATTGCAACTTGACCCAAGTAAAAATAGATGAAGTGCTTTGTCTCGTGTGTGACGTAGCTGCCAAAATTTCGGCCCACGATACAATGCCAGGTAGGGTTATATTTCTTGTCAAATTCCTAAAAAAGAATAAAGGCAGAGAAAAAAGTAATTAGGGTAGCTGGAGAAGGAGAAATCAGAATGGGAGTCTCTCCCTGCAACTCCAGCACCGATACATGTTTAGTTGTTATCACCCCCACCCCATCCCTCAGCCTGGGGTTCCCTCCCCGAACCTCAGAAGCTCAGGTTTTAAAGCTGGCCAGGACACTCTTCCCCTCATTAATAATGGAACACCACAAAGGCTCCATTATTCATCTCCCCGGAGCCTCCAGCACTCTACACCCTGATCATCTCTCCTCCCTCTAGCTACCTCACCCCCTCACGCCACCCCTAGCCCACCCTGGGATTCTGCAGCAAGGGAATCAAGAGGCCAGTGGAATAAAGGACCATTTGTCAAACAGCATGACACAAATAGGGAGCCACCACCCACTGCCTCACACATTACTAAACCAGCATTTCCAAATGCTGAACACTAAGGCATTAAAGCAAAACAAGAGCAAGCATCGGGAGTACCAGGAGGCAGTACTATATAAGACAACATTAAAGGCACTCCCGTGTGCCATGCACTGTGTGGGCTGTATGTACCAGGACAAGGATCTCCACCATGAGATCAAGGCAATTCCCTCAGGGGCACAAGTTCACCATCAAAACCACAGGAAATCTTTAGAGCTAATCAGCTCCCTACTACCTTGTGGCTCAGCCTGCAGACTCAGTTCTAGAAGCATTCTGCCGTGGCCATGAAAGGGCAGCAGCCCTCCACCATGGGCCCACCAATGCTGCCAACTCTGGGGTTCTATCCCTCAACATGCTCAACATACAACTTGTCTGGTCTCCTCACAGCCCCCTTACCACACAACTCTCCAAGTACTAGGAGAGTAAAACCCAAACCCAGCTTCAACATTGGCTCAAGACTATGTGTAATACAGGAGAGCCAGTCACTTCCCTGGTTCTCATTTCTCATCAGCAAAATAAGAGCGCTGGACCAGAAAATCTGGGGATTCTTCTGGCTCTCAGAGTATAGGACAGCAAGAAGGTGGGCTCCCAAATGGCTCTGCAACCTTTGGCTCCACACCCAGAAAAGTCTCTCAGGACACTAGGAGTTCTTCTTTTCATTCCACCCATTTGGGTAGGAAAACACAGTTCTGTAAAACTCAAAGACTCCCTACCACTTCAATGGACCAGACTGCTACCATTCTTACACATGTTCTTGGGATGCCAGAGCTGAGAATATCAAACACTGGGATTATGCCTCCAATGGATATGGGTCCTGACTGGGAATCAGGGGGCCCCAGTACCCCTTTTCTTACTTTTGGCACAGCTGCTTCCTCACCATGTTAACCATATCCAGTCACGAATTCACTCAGGAATTTTTCAGGGACCAAACCTATGGCTCCATTATTGCTCATCCATTTCTTAAAAATTATATATTTGAGCCCACCCTTTCATTAAGAATGTAGAGAGAAAGGGGTGATGTAGTACTTGAGTCCTTTTCAAGGAAAAGGAAAGGAAACCTCCTACATGATGAGGATTATTATAGGCATACCCACTTTAAATGATGTAGTTCCCTCAAAATTTGTACATTTTATTCTTTCAAATATCCTTGATCTTAATTTTGAATAGTTCTGAACTGGGCCAGAAATATTTAATTCTGAAGTGTATCTGCATACTCTTATCCTTCCCCAATGCCTTGCAGTAGCATAATTATCTGTAAAAGTAAACACACACACCTAGCAGAGCTATTAACAACTCCTAAAGTGAATGCTTGGGCAATTCAGAATCACTAGCTAGTTTGTCTGCTTTGCAAGTTCCTAGGGTTTTGTTTGCATAGGATATACAGGCTTTCTTATGTCCCCAGCTCCAGATCTCCCTGGAGGTTAGCTCAGCTGTCAATCCCCACCCATGGCCATCAGTCCCAGCTGTCCCAGCACACCTTCTTGATATAGGCAGCAATGTCCTTCTCTATATTGTACTTCTCCATGGCCTGCGTGGCACAGTCAACGGCATCCTGTTGCATGTCCTCAGACATGTCTGCGTTCTTGATCACTGCCTTCCGGTCAGACATGGTGACACTACAGAAGGAGCAGAGAGGTAAGGCTGACAACTCCATGCTCTGGGCAGTGAACATTAGCTGCTGGGTGTGGGGTCTCAGTGCAAGAGGGGAGTATAGAAGGTGAGGGCAACAGAAAACACAGATGTGAAGCATTAGGTGAGGGAGCTCCTAAGCTTTGGCAGAGACATTGGGAAATACAGGGCCACCCTGGGAAATATAGGGCCAATAGGACATAATAAATCATCAGTTTTTACCATAGGCAAAATGAGGTTTTCCAACTCTAAAATATACTTCCGATATTCTGAACAGCACCAATAGTCAAGATGATATTACAGTGTATCATCTACTAGCTGTGTCGTTGGGCAAGTTACTTAATCTTTGTGTTTTTATGACATCATCTGTAAAATGGGGACTATAGGGTTGTCCTGAGAATAAACCAGGTATCCTAACATTTGAACAGAATAAGTCCCTGATTTAATGACCATTCATTACATCATTGGCATCAATGCAGAAAGAAGCTGGACTAGGACTCAGTAGGCCTGACTCCTGGTCCTGAGTTTATTTCTTGTGGTCTTAGACAAGTCACTTGGCCTTCCTGCATTTGATTATTTTCATTTTAGCAGATGAGGATAGCTCTCTATTGTGAGTTGCTATAAGGATTAACTAGTTATATGAGAACATCTGCAGACAAGGACAGTCTACAAGCGACTGTCCATCAGTCAGACCCAGCCTACCACCTGTTTTTGTGAAATAAAGTGTTGCAGGAACATGCTACGATGGCAGAGTTGAGTAGTTCCAAGAGACTATTTGGCCTGCAAAGCCAAAAGTATTTCCTATCTGGCCCTTCACAGAAAAATGCTGCCAACCCCTGCCCTATAAAAAAAGGGGTAGGGTATATTCCAGGCCATCAATGCTCAGTAGGGCAGAGATGATAATTATGCCTTCTCTCAAGTACTCCAGGGTGAGATGCCCCTTAGAGGTAGTGAGGGTGGGAAGGCAACCTCAGACTTGGCTGGTCGGTCACACAGACATGGGACATGTCTCTGTCCCACCCTCCCCTCTGCTTCCCCACTCTCCTCAGTACAATGTTCATTTTTTAAAGCTCAGTATAATTTTTGAAAGCCCTAATTTTGGACCCAGCTTCAACACTGATTTGTCATTCCTTTGGTGTGTTGCTTCCTCATGCCAAATGTATTCATTCAAAAAGTACTGACCTATTAGGTGATGTGAAAGGTATTATGTTAGGGGACAATATCTTATTTTTCTCAAAGGAATGCTGAAGCCTTCCTTCCCTTAAAAAACCAGAGGCTTGGGAAAAACCTGGAGATGAAGCATTTTAAAAAGGTGCCTAAGAAAGGTAACGAATTACTATTTTAACAGCCTTGTTTCATATCCCTGCTGTCAGAGCCATGCCATTCATCCCATAACAACCAGAGTTCCCAGGCAGAGCCTGCATGGACCCTTCCTGGGACAAGAGGAATCTCAGGAACTGGCTGGCAAGTGGCATGTGAGGTACTATGCAGGAACAGAGGGGATGAGCCCTTTGTCCTTGACCACAGTGCCAACACATGGAGCAGTAACAATCTCCCCCCCATCATCCCACCCCTAAAAGCACCACTCTGTGGCCCAGCCCAATGGACAAGAGATGCTGTCATTCCAGCTCTATCTGATACAAGGCTGCACAGGAGACTGCCTGCTCAAGGACAGATCCTTGGTATCATTCCAGGCCACCTTGATCTCTGAGTTCACATTAGCCTGTGTGCTAGATGGCTGAAAGGGAAAACAGAACTCACCACCACCATTTGAGCCTGCACCACATACAGAGAATGCACACATGCCAGCTGCCTGCCAGACAGCCCTTGACCACATCCAAGGCCCCTTCATCCAGATAGCACTGTCAAACTAAGCAGGGCTGGTTCCACTTCGGCAGAAACTAGCAGAGCAAAGAGGTAGTAGACCAGCACCCTCTGCCCCTACATTCTGGAGAGGAAAAGTCAGAGCCTCAACTGGAGTGTGAGCACCACATGGTGCTGAGGAAAGATTCGGAGAACGCTGTTCAAGGAATGACTAGTTACATGACCTTGGGTAAATCAACATCTTCATTTTAAATACCAAAGGTTGAAATGAGATAAATGGGGCAACCTCAATGGGTCTGAGCAAAGGTACAACAGCAGCACAGGGAGAAAGGTTCTTATAAGGCTCTGTACAAGTGAAGAAAAACTAGTGTCACCTGGTGGCCTATTCCAGGTTACCACTCAGAAGGGGGCACTGTTTACAAACCCAGGCGTGGGGGTGGGGCCTGGTTAGACAGCAAAGTGAAAGTATGAAATTGGCACCATTTTGCCTGCAAGCTCACCTGCTCCACTGCCTCATTCCCAAAGTCCAAAGGGGCAACTCTGTTACAGTAATTAAAAGCCACCTTAGTCTCCAGGAGAGAGCCTCCGGTTACATAATATTGGTCTTGTGACTACAATGGCACGATTCTTCACCCCTGCCCCCCAGGCATCTTGAGAGAGTTGAAGCTCAACCCCTACCACCCCTGTCCAAGGTGCCGGTGAGCAAAGCAGAGGAAGGTGTCCATCTAGCCCCTCCCTCCTGGGGAAAAAGCAAGGGACCTGGGCCTCCAGATAAGAGGAAGATGGCCAGAGGGCCCCAGGCCAGCCGCCTCAGTCACGAGCCAGGGCTCCTGTGAAAAGCGCAAAGGGCACTCCAGGACAGCTCCCATCTTCGATTCCTGGTTTTGCAACCCAAAAAAAAGGCTATATCTCCAAATGACACGGATCACCATCCCCACCCGCCAATAGACACACACTTCTACTTCCCTCTTCGGGCTCTCCAAGGGGGCCGTATCTCTCCACTATCCCATCCTCCAGAGCGCTGCGGTCCCGAAGGGCAGCACCTGGGGAACGAGGAAGCATCCTCCTCCCCCCCACCTCCCGCCCGCGCCGCCGGCCAGGTCCGCAGGCTCCGGCCGGTCAGCCGCCCTCCCCCGCCCGGCCTGGAACAGCGCCGGAGTGACTGGGCGTCCTCGCTGCAGGAAGGACGCCCCAGAGGGTGGCGGTGGCGGCAGGAGGAGACGCGTCACGCCCGAGCCCTCTCCACCCCCTCTTCCCCGGCCCCTGACATCAGGGGCCTCCACGCAGCGCAGGGAGACTCCCCGGGGGGGCGGGGGCAGCGGCAACTCCGCAGCCCAGGCCTCCAGCAGCGCCACGAGGGTGGCCGGGGCAGAGGGTGGCGCAGCCGGGGCTGCGCCCAGAGGGAGGGGCAGCGGGGGCGCGCGGCGCTGCCCGGACCGTCAACGCCAAGGACTGCGGGCCAGCCCTGTTCCAGGCCTTGGGGCCAGTTAAGGAGGCCGCAGGGCCACCTCGGCGAGGGCCTGGGCGTGTGGAGCCGCACGCGACGAGCACAGGCCCGCTACCCGGAGGACGCCCCCACCCACCGCTCACCTTCACGGAGGCGAGTCCGCACGAGGCCCTGGGGAGCAGCGATGGCCCGAGGCAGAGCACAGGCAGGGGCGGTGTCCCCTGGGCTCCTCCTGCAGCCGCCGCCGCCGCGGTCTCCGGCTCCCGCAGCCCGGGGCCGATCGCTCCCTGCCGCGGTCCGCCCTTGGAGTTTCGCCGGCCACCCGCGCTCCGCCTCGCGCCGCCGGCCCGCCCGCCCGCTCAGCGTTGGCGCCTCACAGCTCCGCTCCGCTCTGCCGCTGAGCGCGGCCGATGCGCGGCCCTCGCTGAAATAGCGCCCCGCCCCCGCCCCCCCGCCGCGCGCGCCGCCGTCCGCGCTCCCCATTGGCTGCGCCCGCCGGGCCCCGCACTGCGGGCTTCTCCCCGCGCCGCTCTCGCCCCACATCTTGTTTCCTCCCACAATGCCTCGGGGCGGAGGGAGGGGGTGGGGAGGAGGAGCTGGAGCGGGTGGGGGAGGGAGCCGTGGCCTTAAGAAAGGAGAGGAATGCGGACCCCTCCGCCCGGGGCTGGAGAGGCCAGGCCTGAAAAGGAATAAAGAGACATGGTCCTGAGAGAGGAGGAGAGGGAGGGGTGTGGAGACCCCAGTCCCAAGGAGGAAAAGGGGAGAAGGGGATGGAGATTTCAGACCCAGGGAACAGATGGGGCTGAGGTAGAAACCCCAACCTTAGAGAGAGGAAGGGGAGGAGATGAAGTCACCAGCCTCAGAGGAAAAGACAGGACACTCTGTCCTCCCCTATCTGTGGGAAAGAGCGGGCCAGCCAGCCCTATGGAGAGGGAGAGGCATAGGAGCCCCAGGACTCCCTCCCCTCACCTTCCGGGAAGGTCCATTCTTCCTCCAGCTCAGCCTTTGTTCTTTGAGGCTGAAGGACCTAAACTCCCAGCTGGGCCCCCAGCCAGTATTTATCTACAAGAGCAATGGAGACACAGCCGAAGCAAAATTGATGGGGGGGGGGTTGTCTTTGGTACGCAGGCCTCTGCTATCCTTGCACATTTATGGCCTTGGGGTCCTGGGATGGGGGTGAGAGTGAGCCATTTCTTGTCGTCTGTCCCTGCCTGTCCAGGTAGACAGGACTGGAGGAGAGTGAATAGAAGCCCCTAGAAGTGGTGCCTGTCAGAGCTGTGAGGAGCCTTCAAAAACCACCCATCCACACCCCTCACTTTATAAAGGAGAGAATCCAAGTACAGAGAGGGGAGAGCCCTGCCGGATCCCGCAGGTCAGGCTTGACTCGCTTCTAGCTGAAAAGCGGTGCACCCAGGCAGCAGCCCCTCTGGAGGCTCAAGAGACTCCTGGGAGGATGGGTGTGAACGTGCGCGTTGGGAGCCTGCCTGCCTTCACTCCACCCGACTTCCAGGAAAGATCCTCAGGCCTACGGTTTTCTTTCTGGTCTGTTTTATACAGAAGTGTCTACCTCAAGGGCTGACGAGCCTTTATTGGGAACCAAGCATTTTGGCCATACAGTCGGGTTTAAGAAGCTGCCAGGGATAGCTCCCACTCCTATCTTTTTCCCTTCGCCTCTCCTAACCATGGTCAGGAAGTGAGACTGGCCCTGGCCCTGGCCTGCTCTGGTTTGAAGCATCAAAAGTTAGTGTTCCTTATGTGTCAGGGGAAACCTGGAAAAATCATTCCCTCTGGTTTCTGCTTTCCACAGTTCTGTCCTCTAACAACCTCAGTTGGGGGATTTCAGAGAGCAGTTAAGGCCTGGGGTATCCCCTCACACTACGGGTATTCTGATGTCAGTCTTTGTGTTCATGAATGGGAGGCGTGGCCTCTATGGGAGGAAGGGCGGGGATGATTTATACACTTAGGGCTTGTGCCGGGCTAATCGCCTGGACTGCTTGGAGAAAGAGAAGCTAGTACCCCCTTTCTCCAATAGTCATTAGTTTCCAGGGCCTGAAGGTCAGATCTGCACGTATGGTTGCACAGGTCATTCACTGCACAAGAGTATCCAACCAAGGGAGCAAATGGGTGCTAAAATACAGGGGCACACTGCTTGCTAAGCTGTGTGTCACGGTGCAAGCCAGTGTCCAACCAGAAGATGACTTCTTTCAAGTGTTCCCACGGGTTACATGGAGCTAGCAGTGGCCCTTCAAAGGCCATGCTGCCAGGGCATAAATCCTCCCTCTCTCTGCTTCCCTTCCCTGAAGTACAGAAGGGATAAAAGCTTGCTCATTTCCAGGCTGTGGTGTGGTGGACACAAGGGCACAAAGAACTTCAACTAACAAAAGTCAGAGCCAAGGGTTTTCACTTTTAGGAAATGTGAATATCAGTGCGCATGCACGTGTGTGTGTGTGTGTGTGTGTGTGTGTGTGTGTGTGTGTGTCAAGGACTAAACTGTAGAATATCAGGGAGATGTGTTAATAGTATGGTTTATAGATAATAATAACTAATCCTCATGAATCCCTTGCTGTATGTCAGGCTCTATTCTAAGCGTTTTAAATGCAATGCATTCCATTTAATCCCAGGAGCTGCCTTTTGAAGTGAATATATTGCTATCACCCTGTACAGATGAGCAAACTAGAGTTTAGAGAAGTTCAGTAACTTACTCAACATTGTCCAATTTGTCAGTAGCAGGATTCAACTCCAGATTGTTTCCACTGCCTACAATCTTAGCCATTATACTGTACTGCCTCCTAACAGAGAAAAGAGGAGAGGAAGTATAAAACAGGGTTTGGCCCTCTATCTAAATTATGTCAGCATTTCCTAAACTTACCTGACTCTAAAGCCCTTTTTTTATCCAAACATTTATTAACATCTCTGGGAACTACTATTCCACAGGACACAGTTTGGGAAACTTGTGATATAATAATTACTGCTATTTATGTAAAATGCTTACTGTTCAGGATAATTACTATGCAACATAGTCACTGGTATAATTAATATATCAGCTTAACTTGGTGAATGTTTTTATTTGATACAGCTACAGTATTTGTGATTGCCCAGTTTCCTGTTGCCCAGATAACACGGTCATATCTTCTGACTTAAAAATCAAAATCAGACTGTTGTTTTGGCTCTTTGGCGGACCCCTTTCCATCTGGCTACTTCTTTAACTTCAGGGTTCCCCAGGGCACTTTGCTTCCCTCACTGCTCAACTTGGAAATTTCACCCACATTCATGGTTTTTACCATGATCTGGGCCCCGATGATCCCCCTAATGCCTGAACCTCTCCACTGTGGATGCCCCACAGGCTCTTCCGACTCTTCGCACACACACATATAAAGCAGTGGGCCAGAGTGCATGGATTCTGAACTTTTTCCACCACTCTAGCAGCTGTGCAGATTTGGCTAAGCTATTCAACATTTCCAAATTTCATTTTCATTATCTATAAATTGAGAATCATATCCACTTCATGGAATTAAGAGAAAATGCATGGAGAAGTCCTGGCACAGTGCCTGGTTAATATACGTGATTAATAGATGTTAGCCATCGCCAACATCTCCATCCCAGACTTGTTCCCTTTCCCCGTATTTCCTATCTCAGTTTATGGCCCCATTATCCACCCAGGCACAAGCCAGAAACCCTAGATTTGTGTCTTTCCCTCACCCACCATGTCTCCATCACTGCTCATCTCTTGGATATTTTTCCAAACCATGCCTTATGAATCCCCTGCGTCAGATACTCATCATCTCTTCCACTTGGTTCGCTGTCTCAGTTCTTGGCTCCTCCACCTTAGATCTACTCTGCAGTGATCTATCTAAAATGCAGATCTCCTCAGGCACGCCCCCCTTTCCTGCTCAGAATAAAGATTAACTCCTTTCCCGTAACTTACCCTCCACACGTGCGCGCCTGCTTCTCTGCCTTTATGTCACCACACTTTCCATCTCATTCTTCTGGCTCTGGTAACACCATCCACTGCCTGTTGTTTCCCTACATGCAGATTCCACACCTGAGTACATGCAGATTCCATACCTGAGCTCTTGCCTGTGAGACTTGGAGCTTTTTTCCTGGCTAACTCCTTTGTTTGGATGTCATCTACCAAGCCCCTGAACCCTAGAGGGAATGCATACCCCTCTTCTGTGCTCTCTAACATCCAGGGGTTTTCACTGACCACTTACCATTAAATGTGTCAGCCTTATGTTTGTCTGTAGTTCCTTTCAGGTGAGAATCACGTCTTACTTATGTGTGGCTGCAGGACCTAGCATAGTTCCTGAAACATGGGAAGTTCTCTGTAAGCATTGTATAAACCGATTGTGCCCATTAATGACTGAAAAGTACAGCTTGGAAGGACACTGTTTCTCCACCCCGAAGAACAGTGTCCAGGGTCTCTCTGCCAAGAACCAGCAATGCATATTATTTACACTGGGCCCTTACTGCCCAAAACAAGTTGCCAGCTAAAATAATTCATTGTTAGCCCTAGGGAAAGTCCAAACCTGGTTTCTCAATTGACTTCCTCCTCACACTCTCTGCTGCGTATTTGACTAATGTCCTTACAGGTAAAGACAATCCAACTCCAGCTGACTGGATCATCTAGAGGAAAGAGACGGTGGAGGTGACAGAAGTCGTTTTGCCTAGCCGTTTAGTATTGACCTGCTTCAAGGTCTCCAGGAAGTTGTAGAAGGTTGGGAAAGACACACATTGACATGCCCATTGCAAGGCAGACCCTGATGCCAGTCCCCCCTGTCAAGTCCCACATGACTAGAACTGCTGAAATTCACCTCAATTCTTTGCTGATTTCTTGGGTGACCTTGCAAAACATATTTCCCTGGGCAACTATTTACCAAGCCCCAAATATTGTCCGTCCTTGGCCGGGAACAGTGGTTCACTCCTGTAATCCCAGCTCTTTGGGAGGCCGAGGCAAGTGGATCACGAGGTCAAGAGATCAAGACCAGCCTGGCCAACATGGTGAAACCCTGTCTCTACTAAAAATACAAAAATTAGCTGGGCGTGGTGGTGGGTACCTGTAATGCCAGCTGCTCGGGAGGCTGAGGCAGGGGAATCACTTGAACCCAGGAGGCAGAGGTTGCAGTGAGCCAAGATCACACCACTGCACTCCAGCCTGGGCAACAGAGTGAGACTCTGTCTCAAAAAAAAAAAAAAAAAAATTGTCTCTCCCCTCTCCAAACTCCCTGAGGAACCAGCCAAGTTCAACCACTTGAACTAGTGAGATAAACACTGGACTAAGAGTCAAGAAGGAAGTCCCAAGCTATATTCAGCTGCTAGGCAAGTCATTGCACCTCTCAGACTCTGGATTTCTTCATCTGAAAGATGTAGGACTGGTTGATCTGTAAGGTCCCCAGCAGCCCCAAAGTCTGTGATTCTCTATTTCAAGAACCCCATCACAAAGAATACCTTCTCTGATCCACTCAGTCAGAATTCACACCAAATGAGTTCCTTGAGAGTTGGGATATCATTTTGCTCATCTTTGTATTCCTCTAAGAAACAACATCCATTGATCTGGTTTAGATTCAGTGAATTGTTTAGAGCTTCAATTAAAATATTAAAGCAAATGATCACCAAGTAGAAACTAAAGAGAAGATGCCCAGTGGAAGTCGTGGTGTTCAGGTCATGACTCCTCATAATTTAAAAGTTTTCCTCCTTCATTGTCTGGACAACCCTGAGAAACCCTGTCTTTGCCATCAAGAGAGAATCAAGACAATCATATGGAAATGACTAGCCCTTGAATATCTGAAAAGACCAAGTTAGTGTTCTTAGGTGCAAGAAATACCTGAAGGAAAACAAACAGGCCTAGAATAGCCACGCTGACTCCAGGGAGCAGCAACCAGGGAACAGTTGCCTCAGAGCATCCCAGTAAGGCAAATCTGCTGTTATCCTGGAGTCCCCCAACTCTCCACTCAAATTCCCAGTGAAGTCACATGTCCACCTTTTGGTCACAAAAGAGGAGGGCAGAAAGCCTGATTGACAGACCTTCTGAGATCAAGGAAGGAAGAGCTGACAGAGGGAAGGTCCACCAGTGGTTATAAGAAGTAAGAAGCCACCGATGTCCACTCTCTTGAGAACCTCAAGAGAGGAAGGCAGAGTCACATTCATAGTGTCATAAAAATGTACACTATGGTCTTTCACCATTGGTCCCTGACAGTGAGGTGGGGAATGGGGGTGGGAAGCCCTGCCAAATGAGACTGGTGCCCAGTCCCAAATCCTTGGCAGTCTCTCCCTTATTTCCTCCAATTCCTGCTAGTCTACTTTCTGTCTCCATGGATTTGCCTATTCTGGACATTTCATATAAACGGAATCATACAATATATGGTCTTTTGTGATTGTGACTGACTCATTTTACCTTAGTATATTTTCAAGGTTCATCCATGCTGTAATATGAATCATTACTTTATTCTTTTTATGGCCAATTAATATTCCATTGTATGGGTATACCACATTTTGCTTATCCACCAGTTGATGGACATTTGGGTTGTTTCCACTTTTTGGCTATTATGCATAATATTGCTAGGAACATTCATGTGAAAGATTTTGTGTGAATATATTCTTTCATTTTGTGGGGGATGGGAATATACCTAGGTGTGCAATTTCTGGGTTTTATGTTAACTCTATGCTATCCTTTTGAGGAATGGCCAGACTGTTTTCAAAAGTGCCTGCATTTTATATTGCTACAAGCAGTGTTGGAGGGTTTCAATGTCTCCTCATCCTCACCAACACATTATTATTTGCCTTTTTTATTATAGCCATCCTAGTGACTGTGAAGTGGTATCTCATTGTGGTTTTTATTTGCATTTCCTTAATAACTGATGATGTTGGTCATCTTTTCTCATATGCTTATGGATCATTTGTATATCTTTTGGGGAGAGATGTCTATTCAGATTTTTTGTCCATTTTTTGGATTTATTATTATTATTATTGAGTTGATAGTGTTCTTTTTGTATTCTGGATACTAGACTTTCATCAAAGATTTCATTTTGCAAATGTTTTCTCCCGTTCCATGGGTCTATATTTTCACCTTCTTGCTAGTGTGCTTTGAAGCACAAAAGTTTTACTTTTGGTGAAGTCCAATTTGTCTGTTTTTTTTTCTCTTGTCACTTGTGCTTTTGACGTCATGTCCAAGAAACTGTTGCCTAACCCAAGATCACAAAGATTTACTCCCACATTCTAAGAATTTTAGCTCTTGCATTTAGGTCAGTGATCTATTTTGAGTTAACTTTTGTGTATGGTGTGAGGTAGAGTCCAACATCATTTGTTTTACATGTGGATACCCAGTTGTCCTTCATCAATGGTTGAAAATGCTATCCTTTCACCACTAAATTGTCTTGATACCATTATAAAAAATCAGTTGCCTATAAATGTAAGAGTTTCTGAACTGCCAATTCTATTTCAATGATCTACATATTTATCTTTATGCCAGTCCCGTACAGTCCTCGTGACTGTAGCTAAGTAGTAAATTGTGAAATCTGAAAGTGTGAGTCCTCCAACTTTGCTCTTATTATTCAAGATTTGTTGTCTATTCTGAGTCCCTTGCATTTCTATGTGACTGGTAGGACCAGCTTACCAATTTCTGTTAAAAATCCAGCTGGGATTTTTGATAGGGATTGTGTTGAATTGTAGATCAATTTGGGGATTATTGCCATCTTAACAATATGAAGTTTTCCAGTCCATGAACATGGATGTCTTTCCATTTAGTTAAGTCTTCTTTAATTTCTTTTAATAATGTGTTCTAATTTTCAGTGTACATGTCTTGCACATCTTTCACCACATTTATTCCCTGAGTAATTATTTTTGATGCCATTTTTAATTGAATTGTTTTCATAATTTCATGTCCAGATTGTAATCATTGCTAGTATGTAAAATACAATTGATTTTTGTATATGCATTATGATTTGTAATCTACAACCTTTCTGAACTCATTCATTAATTCATAACAATGTGTATGTGTGTATTTCTTAGAATTTTCTATATACAAAATCATGTCATCTACGATAGTTTTACTTCTTCCTTTAAAATCTGGGTGCCTTTTATTCCTTTTTCTTTCCTAATTGTCCTAGATAGAACCTTTAGTATATTATTCAGTAGGGTTAGTGAGAGCAATCACCCTTGTCTTCTTCCCAATCTTAGGGGAAAAGCTTTCAGTCTTTCACCATTAGTGTTGAATGTGGGAGGTTTGTAGGTGCTTTTATCAAGTTAAGGAAGTTCACTCCCATCCCTAGTTTGTTGAGTGTTTTTACCATGAAATTTTATCAAATTGTCAAATGCTTTTTCTGCATCTACTGACATGATCATGTGGCTTTTGCCCTTTATTGTTAGTATGGTGTGATACATTGATAGATTTTCTTTTTTCTTTCTACTTATTTTTTACTTTTTTTGAAAGGGTCTTATTGTGTCACCCAGTGGTGTGATCATGGCTCACTGCAGACTTGACCTCCCAAGATTAAGTGATCCTCTCACCTCAGCTTCCCAAGCACCTGAGACCATAGGCACATACAACGACACCTGGCTAATTTAATTTTTTTTTTGTAAAGTCAGGGTCTCACTATGTTGCTTAGGCTGGTCTTGAACTCCTGGACTCAAGCTGTTCTCCCACCTTGGTCTCCCAAAGTGCTGGGATTACAGGTGTGAGCCACTGCACCTGGCCTATTGATTGATTTTCAAATGTTAAGCCAATCTTGCATTCCTGGGATAAATCCCACTTGGTCATGATGCATAATCTTTTTTATGTGTTGCCATGTTCATTTTGTCAGTATTTTGTTGAAGATTTTTGCATCTATATTCATAAGTGATATTGACAGTTTTCTTTTTCTTTTTTCTTTTCTTTTCTTTTCTTTTTTTTTTTTTTTTTTTTGAGATGGAGTTTCACTGTTGTCACCCAGGCTAGAATGCAATGGCACAATCTCGGCTCACTGCAACCTCCACCTCCCACCTTCAAGCGACTCTCCTGCCTCTGCCTCAGAGTAGGTGAGATTACAGTCACCCGCCACAAGGCCCAGCTAAGACAGGGTTTCACCATGTTGGCCAGGCTGGTCTTGAACTCCTGACCACACACCTTGGCCTCCCAAAGTGCTGGGATTATAGGCATGAGCCACCATGCCCAGCTGATATGATGTCTTCATCTGGTTTTTGTATCTGGGTAATACTGAACTCATGAAGTAAGTTGGAAAGTGTTGCTATTCCATTTTTGAAAGAGTATAAAGGGCTGATTTTCATTCTTTAAACATTTAGTAGAATTCACCAGTGAAGCCATCAGGGCCTGGAATTTTCTTTGTGGGAGGTTTTTGAGGTAGCATAATGCAATCTCTTTTCTTGTCCTATTCAGATTACCTGTTTCTTGAGATAGTTTTAGTAGTCTGTGTCTTTCTAAAACTGTGTGTTTTATCTAGGCTATCCACTTTGTTCATAGTATCTCCTTAAAATCTCTTTTACTTCTTTTTTAAAATTTTTATTTTAGGTTCAGGGATACATGTGAAGGTTTGTTACATAGAGAAACACGTGTCACAGGAGTTTGTTGTACATATTATTACATCACCCAGGTATTAAGCTCGGTAATCAGTAGTTCTCTTTTCTGCTTCTCTCCCTCCTCTCATCCTCCTCTGTCAAGTAGACCCCAGTGTTTGTCGTTTCCTTTTTTGTGTTCATAAGTTCACATCATTTAGCTCCCACTCATAAGTGAGAACACATGGTATTTGGTTTTCTGTTCCTGCATTAGTTTGCTATAAGGATGGTAGCCTCCGTCCATGTTCCTGCAAAAGACGTGATCTTGTTCTTTTTTATGGCTGCACCTTTTTTATTTCTTTAAGGTTGATAATAATGTTCCCCCTTTCATTCCTAATTTTAGTGTTTTAGTAACTTGAGTCTCTCTCACCTTCTTCTCTCTCTCTCTCTGTCTCTTTTTCGCTTTGGTCAGTCTAGCTAAAGATTTGTCAATTTTATTCATCTCTTCAAAGAACCAATTTTTAGTTTCATTATTTTTTTCTATTGCTTTTCTATTATTAAGGGGGTTCTTGATACAAGCTACTTGAGTCAGGGAAACATAGACTAGGACAATTTCATTGAGCAGCAGGATTCAAACTCAACATGTCTGTTTTCCTCCATACCAGGGTTCTCTATGTTAGTGTCTTCACTATCACCTCTACCCCTGGAATACTATGACAAAGAAAACAGAGATCACACTATTACTTGGGGTCTGTGGGAGGACAATAGTTCCATTAAATCCATAGACATTTCTGAAACATCTCTAACAAGCTCTGCGGGAGGCACTGAGGGAGATGGAGATGAGTAGCTAGAAGCAGCTATGACTGCTCAGACCCACAGTATCACTGGGGAGACACATATATGTACAACCAACTTTATTAGCACAGGTCAGAGTATAGTGATAGCTGTGACCAAAAGTAAGCAAAATGCTCTGGGAATATGGGTTAGGGGTAATTAATCTGTATGGAAGAATTAGGGAACAGAGGGGTTAGCATTTGATGTAAGTCTTGAAGAGTGGATAGAATTTTGGAAAAAATCATGAGCCAAGGCATGGGAATGGTGGGAAGTCAAGTCTGGCAGGGATGTAGTGTGCTGGGGAAAGGAACAGGCTGGACAGAAGAGTTAGGGCTAGACTTTGGAGGGACCCAAAAGGTCTGCAAAGAAGCTAGAATTTCATTCTGAAAAAACTAAGAATCCACTGAAGGGCTATGAGCAGAAGGATGACATGACTAGTCTGTTGGGATTTGGGACAGCAACAGAACCCTAAGTTGTGTTATTCAGACCCTGTCACACTCATAGAAGCAAGCAGAGATGGTTGCTTTCTGTTGACAAGTCCCTCCTTGGGACTCTCTCCTCCCTAGCCTTCCATAGCGTAGCACTTCCCTGGTTTTCTTCCTACCACTCTGGCTACTCCTTCTGTCTCCTTCGCAGGCTCCTCTTCCTCTGCTCATTCTTTAAATGTTGGTGTTCCTCAGAGTTTTGTTCTAGATCCTTTTCTCTTCTCACTAGACCATTCTTCCTTGGAGATCTTATATGTTGCTCTGGCTTCAATGACCAACTATAGACTGGTAATTCCCAAATCTATATATAGCCTGTTCAGACCCCTCTCCTTAGCTTTAGACCCATAAGATCTAACTGCCCTGTGAACATCTCCATTTAAGTGCTATATTCATTAGAATCCCTTTCCTGTGAATAAAAGGAAATCCCAAATAAAATGGCTCAAACAAGATAGAAGTGCAGAGGTATTAAGTCCAGGCCTGGTGTGATGGATCCACAGTGTCAGGGTCTCAGGATTCTTCTACCTATAATTCTGTCACCCTCAACCCTCAACTGATCCAGGATGGCTGCTCAGGCTCTAGCAGGAAGGAGAAAGCAGTGACAGAGCATGCTCTTTCTCTTCCAAGACACGTCCCAGAATTCACAATACTTGTGCCTATATCCCTCTGGCCAGAACTTAGAGGTTCACACATGGTTTTTATTCTGAGTGACCATGTGCCCAGTCAAAAAATTGGAGTGAAGAAAAACTATCGAACAGAAGTTCTGAAGATGCTCCACAAGCACCTCAAATGCAACATGTCCAAAACAGAACTCCTCACTTTCAACCATTTTCAACCCTTCCACATCCACTCACCCCCAAAACTCTTCCTGACTTCTCCATCTCATCATGGCCCTAGCATCCAGCTAGCTGCCCAAGGCAGAAACCTGGGAGTCATAACTCTGAAACCTGTCTCTATCCTCAAGTCATCATGATCTTCCATGTCAACAGCAACAGTTTCATCCCTTGTCTCCTAATACCCATTCTTGCTTCGTCAAATGCATTCTCTACATCTGCATTGTCCAAGATGATAGCCTCTAACTGCATATGGCCTGGAGCACTCAAAAGGTAGCTAGGCCAATTCAAAATGTGCTATAATTGGCTGGGCACGGTGGCTCATGCCTGTAATCCCAGCACTTTGGGAGGCTGAGACGGGCAGATCACGAGGTCAGGAGATCGAGACCATCCTGGCTAACACGGTGAAACCCCGTCTCTACTAAAAATACAAAAAAATTAGCCGGGCATGGTGGCGGGCACCTGTAGTCCCAGCTACTCAGGAGGCTGAGGCAGGAGAATGGTGTGAACCCAGGAAGCAGAGCTTTCAGTGAGCCAACATTGCACCACTGCACTCCAGCCAGGGCGACAGAGCGAGACTCTGTCTCAAAAAAAAAAAAAAAAAAAGGTGCCATAAGTGTAAAATACACACCAGATTTCATAGACTTAATATGAAGAAAGTAAAATATCTTAGTATTTCTATGATTATATGTTAAAATAATAATATATTTATATGTTGGATGACTTTATTTAAAATTAGTTTCACTTGTTTCTTTTTACATTGTTTATGTGGCTACTAGAAACATTTTAATTATATATGTGGCTCCCATTTGTGGCTCTCATTATATTTCTATTGAAAAGTGTCAATCCACACAAAAGCAAAACAATCTCTTTCTAAAACATGCATCTGAACATGTCACACATCTTCTTCAAAGCTTTCAGTGGCTTATTGTCTGTAGGATAAAGTTCATTCTCCTCAACATGGTTTTCAAGCCCTCCTTGACCCAGTCCCTGCCCCACCCTCCAGCCTCATCTCTTACCCCCTCTTCCCTCCATCTGCCCCTTGCATGCTACACTCAGGTCCTGTGTGCTTCTTTCAGTTCCTTCAGTGTACTATGGGTCCGTAGCCTCTGGGCCTGCACACATGCTGTTCACTGTGCCTGGAACAGTCTTCCCCCTCTTGGCCTGCTTAATGGTCTGCTTATCTTTCTAGTTGCAGCGTAGACACATGTCTTCCCTGAGAGGCCTTCTTAGCTATCCTGCTTCTCTGAGCTCTCATTACTTCTCTATCCTGCCCACCCCACCTCACCCTCAAAAACAGTGTGCCAAAGAACTGTGTTCTTTTCTCAGACTGTTTGGAATCTTGCCTGTCATGTTCACTGTGGTGTCGCCAGCACCTCCAGCAAACATTGGTGCACAGTCAACCATCAATAAGTATTTGCTGAACAAATGAATGAATCAATGCATAACATCCCAAAGTCACGTAGACAAAGTTTCAGATGGAGGGTAGACCCAGGCTAGATGACATCTTAGTCTTAAAGAGGTGGCCATCCAGTGACCATTAGGTTACCCAGTCTGGGAGGTGAGGCAAAGGGAAACTTGAAAGACATCACCGTGTGACTACTTAAATCATATCCCTGAGTTTCCTTACACGTCACCCTGTCTTCAGCCCCTCTCCAGGCCTGGACAGGCCATTTATTGGGACCCAGGCCACCACTGCCTTTTCCTCCTTCCTAGGAAGGACAAACAGCACTGGCTTTCCTCCCAGGAAAGCTCCCTGGCATTCACCACACATTTTCAGCAAGAGCCATATTGAGGATTGTGGGGGGGGGGGGGCATCTTGTGGGGGGGGGGGGGGGGGGGGTAGAAATGGAGGAAGGAGGTAAGGAGGAGAGAGTAAGGAGGGTGCCAGTTTTGAGTTGCTTTTAACCCAGGACCAGGAGAATTGATGTGCATATTACTAATGAAGCATGAGCTTCTCTGTGAAGATTTCCTTTCAGAAGACAAGTAGGTAGGGACCTAGAACTGAAGAAGGAAAAGAACTTGGTATCAGGAAGCCAGAGCAGGGAACCCTGGGGCTCCATTGCTAATTTGCTGCGTGACCTGAAACAAGTCATACAGCCTCTCTGGGCTTCAGTTCCTCACCTATAATAAAAAGAATCTTTGCTTTCTGTACCCCTGGAGGGGCTGTTATAAGAATGGAAGCAGGCAAATTGGTGTAAATGGGCTCTGAAGATACAAGTATCAGAGTAAAAGTCTGAGTGAAGTCATGTGAAGGCAAGTGTTTTGAGACTGTTGTTTGGTTTGGGCAGGAGGTGAACAGGCAGTTGTGGAAAGGAGGCTGGGAATGGTGGGTGGGAGTGCACCTTCTCTCAACAAAGGTGGATTCATATCAAGGCAGAGTCCTGTTCTCCTAGCCATGGCTCAGGAGCCAGATTTGCCTGTTCTAAACCTGCACCAGAAAAGCTAAATATTGAACAGAACCTTGGAGAAAATAGACCCACCAGGGAACCTCAGGGCCCTGAAAGGACAGAGCACAGTCCCGTTTTGGGCACCTTCCCTTAACTCAAGCAAGCGTGAACACAGACAGACAGACACACACACACACACACACACACCTCCTTTGCAGATGAGGCTGACACTTCAGGTCTTCTCCCCAGAACTTTACACCTCACCACCTCCTGCGCAACCTCTTCCCAACTTGGAAGTTTTCCCAGTGAATTGACACTGCCTTAACCCAGCCAGAGACCACCCTGCCCTGGGCTGCTCCATGTGGAGACCCTGCTCCCAAAAGGGTTCAGCACAGACGAGGTGGCCAGATTCCCTTTTGCACTACCAAAAGCAGGTCTCAGTGGTGGGGTGCACATGGGAGGCCCTTGCTGCTGGAGCAGACCCTACAGCTGGCAAGGCCACTGCTCGGAGGTTTTATTATCCCCTTCTCTCTTTTCCTTTCACAGCCACGTCAGATCACACAAAGCAATCAGTAGTACCAGCAGTTCCCAACCTGGAGGATTGAAAACACGTTCCCCAGCATGCTGCCAACAGCAGCCAGCATCAAGAGACTCTGTAATTACAGACATGCAGGGGTTTGTGCTCCTGCTCTCACTCATCTATGAAACTCTTCCATTCTCCTCCTTTCCCATGGTGCCTTTAAAAAGGCAACGTGAGGCTGAGGCCTTCAGAAAAGCAAGTTCCAACTCCCTATTCTACCGTGGACAGACTTCAACCCTCACTACAATTCAGATTCACTCAGTCATGTGTGTTCATTCATGTGTTCATTCCTTCATTTGAAATGCAGTTAATTAAACCTGTCTGCACTAGCGCTGGGCCTGGTGGTGGGGACACCAAATGTCACCTAGCCCTTACTTTTGAAGAGCTCATGGTCTAATAAGGAAACTAAGGGACATGATTTAAGTAGTTACAGTGAAAATCAAACAGTGGTGTGTGGTAAGGGACGTGCCGATCAAATCCTAAGTCAGAGAAAGGTAATGTTGGGAAGGACACCTGTTTCCTGAGAGGGAATATGGTGTAGCGGCTGCCAAGTATGGACTCTGGAGAACACAGGCCAGGGTTCAAATCTTGACTTTGCTACTCACTGTATAACCCTAGGAGAAATTGGGAGAATTTTGAGGTCACTGTGAGGAAAAGGTGCAGTGCCCAGCATATAGTAGATGCTCAATAAACATCAGCTGCTATAATCAGGGAAGGTAGCTCATAACATGAGTTTTCAACTTGTGTGGAGCAAGAAGGTAGGGCATTATAGAACAATAGGATAAAGAAAGAAAATGCAGTGCTTGTATGAAATTCCTTTTGGCTATAGCATAGCCTGTAGGAAAGGAAGAAATATCAAATGAAGACAGTAAATTGGGCTGGGGTTAAACCCTGGAACAATGAATGGCAAAATGAACTTAAGGAGAGGTACAGGGACACAGACAATCTTTTGTTTTTGTGTTAGTCTATTTTTTAAAGACATGTGGTCTTGCTATATTTCCTGGGCTAGCCTTAAACTCTTAGGCTCAAGTGATCTTTGCACCTCAGCCTCCTGAGTAGCTGGGACTACAGGCGCATTGCCCCTGCATCTGACATAGACAATCTTGATAGGGCCAAGTGCCCACCCAGCCCTAAGTAATGACCCTCATCTTTAGAGCCACATCCAATTAGGCCAAGATTCAGGGTCTCCAAAGTTGGGGAGACAGCCCTTGGGGCATGGTGCAGTGTTGGCCAGTATCCTAGATTCTGTCCATCTGGGCAGGCCTCTTCCTGCCTCTGCCAGGAGCCTGAGCTCTGCAATCAGGGTCAAGGGAGAAGAGCCATTTCTGTTCACAGGAACTAGTGGACATGGCATCTCCACCTACCAGAAGGCTAGTGTTGGGGCACAAAGGCTGGAAGAGGCCTCGGGAAAGGTGGCCCATGGAGAAGGCAGAGGGAGAGGCCAGGCGAGGCTGATCAGGCCTGTGGTCATTATCACCACCCTCTGTTTTGCTCTAGGGTTAGCAGAACCTCCTCTATTCTCCTTGGGAGTGGGGCAGACTGAGAGCACAGATGTCATCAATGCAAAACAAACCAAGGAGAGGCCTGCTGGGAGAATGCCAATGAGAGCAAGGGCCCCCGAGAGTGATTCCCAGCTCAAGGGCACCCCAACCCTGGACTGAGGGGGAACAGTGGGCATTAAGGTTCTGTCTGGGGGTTCACTTCAAGTCAAAGGGGCCCTATTGGGAGGTAGCATGGTGGAGTGAAAAAGATTGTCACCTGGGGGAACCGAGAGGCCTCATTCTTGTCCAGGTTGTGCCTCTCACCTGTGTGACTTGGGAGACATCACTTCTCCTTGGCCTCTGTTCCTCCTCAGTAAAAAAGGGTTTTGCTTGGAAAATCTCAGAAGCCTTTCATAACTGAGAAATCTTTCATCTATTCATGTGGAGCACACAACCTGTGCTCTCAGGATTTGGAGTATTGGAATATGCCCTAAATATTGGAAAGAACCCAGAACAGCCAGACCCAAGAGACCAGAGGAACTCTCTGGAGCCTCCATCCTTCAGGGTGCGCAGAGGTGAGGGCTGCAGAGGGGTGGGGAGAGGAGAGAAAACCACCAGGGAGGGAGGGAGGCAGCCTATCTGAACACCTGACATCTCCAGGACAGGGAAAGTGAACTGGTAGGAGGTTTCTTCTCCCAACTCGAGCAGCCTCAGGATCCTGTGGAAAAGCTGCATTATAATCGATAGCCTCGTAAATAAATAAATAGTCAATGCATCTTGTCTCCAGCTCAGGGCTTCTTCAGGAAAATTGAACCTTGACCCACTTCTGCATGCCCATTTTGGCTTCCTCCCAAGGCCTCCAGAGGGAAAGAACTCTCTCACAGGTCATCCGGGGCATCCCCCTGCCTCTGCACTGGCCTGCCATGTGCCCCATCCCAGGAGGTCAAGCACGGGGGAGCATGCCCTCTTCCCACCACCCAGTCCCGTGGGGTTCTCTCACAGGCAGGCAGGTGTCCACACCCTATAGCTCTTGCCTTGACCTTAATTTTCTCATTCATGGTCAACTCTGCCCTCTGCTTTCAGCTCCGGCTCTTTGCTCCTCACCTCACCTGGTTTCATGCCTTTCTTCTGACTGCTGCTTGGCACCACATTGAACCAGCAGCGGGAAGCAGACAGTTGTTCTTCACTCCTCGAGAGAGTCTCCTGCTATACCCACCCCTCAGACGATTTGTCATGTATTGTGAATGAGCCCCTCAAGGTCCAATAGAGTAAATGCATTTCTGGGCACAATAAACTAAGACCCTTGTAATTTACTTTGCAGAACAAGCATGTGCCAGTGAGTTGACTATAAGGCATTCTTTTCTTTCTGGCTTCTGTCACAACACTGGAAAAAGCAAATCTCCAACAAACCGAGTTGAGTTTTTTTTTTTTTTTTTTTTTTTTTTTTTTTGAGACAGGGTCTCATTCTGTTGCCCAAATTGGGGTCCACAGTATGATCATAGCTTACTGTAGCCTCAAACTCCTGGGCTCAAGGGATCTTCCTGCTTCAGCTTTCTGAGTGGCTGGGATTACAGGTATGTGCCGCCATGCCTGGCTAACTTTATTTTTTATTTTTAGTAGAGATGAGGTCTTGCCATGCTGCCCAGGCCAGTCTTGAATTCCTGGGCTCAAGCGATTCTCCCACCTTGGCCTCCCAGAGTGCTGGGTTTACAGGCATGAACTACTACCCAAATTGAATATTTTAGATCCCAGAGACCAAGATGGTGGTCAGCCTGTGTGGTGATAGGCAACTGCCTTCTATGTGTGCCTTGAAACATCTCAGGACCTCTCTTCTACTTTGGCGCCTCAGTTTCCTTTCCACCTCCCTGGCCCAGGCAGAGTACTCCCATGCCTAAGGAGTCTTAAGTGCTGCTTGTGTAGTGAGCATGGTAAAGGAATTGTTGGGTTGTGACTGTCCATTTTGTTCATAAATTAAAAAAAAAAAAATTAGAGATGGGGTCTTGCTATGTTGCCCAGGGTGGCATGCAGTGGCTATTCACAGGCACAATCGTGGCATACTGCAGCCTCAAACTCCTGGCCTCAAGTGATCCTCCTGCCTCAGCCTCCCTGGTAGTTGGGATTACAGGTGCACACCACCATGCTCAGCTGTTTATAATTATTGACCATCATGTTCTAGCTGATCCCTATGGAGTGAACATTCTTTTAATTAAAAGTTTCTAACTAGAAGATACTATATCCTTGCTGTGTCTGTTCTATAATATTTAGAATATTCCATTTCCTTCTGAGTTCATAGCAGAGTTTTAGGCCCAGCTTCCCAACCCTACCTGATCTCCTGTCACTAGTTCTTATGTGATGGAAACGGGGGGGTGACTCTGTAGCCAACATACCCACAAAGCTTCACAGCTTACATAAACAAAACAGTGTTGTTCTGCGGTGTCCACACTGCAGTTCCTTTCCCCCACACAAACGCCTGATGTTTCATTGTTCCAGAGAAGAATTCAGGCCGAGGAAGCAGTCAGTAATCCAGGCTCCTGGCTGTGGTTTTGCTATCTCCCAACTAACAGGAAGTAGCTCTGGCCACCCAGAAAGTGGCATAGGATTCTTTGTCTGGCACCTGACAAGAGGTAAGGGTGGCCAGTAGCACAGTTTAGTGAGCTTGTAAAGCTAGTTACCAATTTGCATGGCTGTATTAATGAACCTCCCAAAATTGAGAACGTGTTGATACAATGGATTTCCTACCCTAGAAAGAGTCTACGCGGCTGGGTGCAGTGGCTCACGCCTGTAATCCCAGCACTTTGGGAGGCCAAGGCAGGTGGATCACAAGGTCAGGAGATCGAGACCCTCCTGACCAACATGGTGGAAATACAAAAATTAGCTGCGCATGGTGGTGCACGCCTGTAGTCCCAGCTACTCGGGAGGCTGAGGCAGGAGAATTGCTTGAACCTGGGAGGCTGAGGTTGCAGTAAGTCGAGATCACGCCACTGCACTCCAGCCTGGTGACAGAGCGAGACTCCGTCTCAAAAAAAAAAAAAAAAAAAAGGCCAAAATTAGAGTCTATGCATACAGCACACCAACCTTCAGTCATCACTCTTACAGCCAGAGTCTTCAAGAAATTATGTGGGCCATGCCTGTCCCTTCAAGTGGCCCCCAAGGCCCAGCCTTACAGTAACTGACCCAGGCTCTCACATAGGGCACTGGGGTCCTGCCCCAGGCTCCAGGCTCTACCCACAGCACAGGCTGGGGCTGGTGCTGAGCAAATGGGTTGTGGCTGTCGCCAGAGAGGAACTGGCAGCAGACACAGCAGACTATGTTTTCTTTGCAGGCTGAGGGTAACTGGAAGAAGCCGAGAATTCCTCTGCTCTGCCTTCGGGAGGAGGGGATGAGAGAAGCAGGGAAGGCCAGCAGCAATCTCTCTAAGAGAGAAGTTCCTCCAGCTCCTAGGATGAGCAAGATAGTATAAACAAAAGATGGAAAGACGACAACCTAGGACCCCAGGGAGCCCTGGTATAGATATCAGGAGCCTAGGTCCCCTGTCTGGAACTGGCTCTCAGGGAGTCATGATGGTAGCTAACATTCATTAAATGTTTGCTCTGTGCCAGGCAGCCTGCTCAGAGCTCAGTTGCACTGTGAAGACAATTTGTACAGGGGCTGAGAACATAGGCCTAAGCGACACACTACTAGGTTCAAATCCCCAACGTGGCTACTCATTAGCTCTGTGAGACTGAGTAAGCTACTTACCCCCCTGTGCCTCAGTTACTTCATTCATAAGATAGGAATACGAATAGTACCCATCTGATAAAGTTTGAAGATTAAATGCATGCACATACAGAAAACTCTTAGCATAATGTCTGCCCTGGAGTAAACAGGAGACACATTTTTGCCATCACTACTTTATTGAATCCCCACACAGAGCTTTAAAGTAAATATTATTAATCTCTGAGGTTCAAGGGATTCAAACACTTGCCCAAGGTCCCAGGTTCGTTTGATTGACAGAGCATGAGTACCCTCCTAAATGCCCCGTGAGGTCTCTATGTTTAGGAAGAAGCAGCTTCAGAACTCTAGTTCCCCACTCCAGGTCCATTCCAGTTTAGAAACTCCACAGCCACCTCAACAGCAGGAGCAACGATGGGTCTCTGTCCTGCCTCTGGGGCCAGGCTGGCTGATGACTTCGGGCCCAACCAGAAGATCCCTTCCACCCACTCGACTCTAGCAATACCCACCCACATCACCAACCCTGGGTCTCCCCACAGAGCCTCCACCTTCTAGGAAGTCTCCCTCCCTCCTGCAAGATGCTGGTGGCTGAGACTGGAGGGACCCTTTCAATTTCAGGATAAACAAACTGTCGTTCTGGCCCAGCCCTCTGCTGGCTTGCTGCTTCCCACCCCCCTCCATCCGCAGTGCACAGTCGCTCTGTTCTCCTGCCAACTTGGCAGCTCATCGCTGCTGTTACTATCAACACCTCCAAGGAAAAAGGGAGAGGAGTCAGCTCTGATCGCCTGGCGTACTGAACAGCAAATTCATGTCAGAGCCAGCCTTGGAATGTCTCCCAAGCTCCCAAGGCTCCTGGTGAGGAGGAAAAGGTGGGACTCATGTTGCTCAGGACAGATGGGGCTGGGGAGTGGCCCTGGGCCGAATTAGAGCAGACTCCCAGCAGAGCCACTCGCTAGTCCTGGCCGAAGCTGCAAGCCCCCAGGAGCAGATGGCTCTGATAGAAAGCACTGCAGAAGGATACTTTGGGGACCTTGTAAATGTGTAGGAGAGGACTTGGGGGTCCGAGTCTCACCCCAACTCTTGCCACAGTCCAGGGCAGTTCCCAAGGTGGTTGTTCAGAGGTCTGTGGCCAGGATTGGGAAAAACAGGTCTTTCCCTGTCCAGTCTGTGAGCTCCTAGAATCTCTGGCCTGTGCCTTCTTTCCTCCATCTTTCTTGGACTCCACGTGTGCAGAGCTCTTGTCTCTCCTATTGTATTGGATTGAGAGCCCCTAAGGGACCACACTTTCTCTGCCAAATGGAAACGTCCCATAGACAACCTTTTCCTATTCCCAACTCCCTCCCCCAGCCTCTTAGGCCCCACCTATTGGCTCCATAAAGCAACTGATGCCCTTCTCTGGCTCCTGCCTGGCTGGAGCCTGGCTGGGAAGAACAGAGAACCTGTATCTTCAAGGACCCAGTGTCCCTCCTGGAGTATAGCCTGCCTGCAGCACAGGGTCGTGGTCAGTCATCCACCCTGACAGGACTCAGGGGAGTCAGCATGCAGCGTCTCCCAGGTGGAATGGCCTCTTTCGGTTTCTCCCTGCTTGTCAAGAGAAGGCTTTTGTTCCCTGCTCTAGGGCTTTTGGTGTCAGCCAAAGTGGTAGGTTCAGGGCAAGCTTCCCAATCCTTGCACCACTGGCCATCTAGTCTAGCCAAGGATGTGGTTGTTAGCTCCCCTCTGGGTGCCGCCAGCCTGTTTCCTTCTCTGTAACACAGGGATAACCTTGGGTACCTCACTGGGTTACAGCCTATGGCGATGAAGACATGAAGGTGATGCCTATGCGCTCCTTGGGTCACTCCTGGCACTTAGAATCAGTATGTTTTCCTTCCTTCCCTCCTTTTCTTCATTCTTTACCTCATTCATCTCTCCACTCTCTCCAGGAACCTTTCTCCCAGATGTGAAACTGATCCTAAGACCCCCTGTAATTTCCTGCTGAAAACCCCCTCCAAGAAACACAGCCACAGCCACAGTTCTTCCTGGTAAGAAGCCCCAGGGACCAGGCAACAAGAAAAGCGAGCTCATTCAGCAGGCTGGGATGTAAATAAGCCACAAGAGGCTGTGCCATTCTGGGTTGCACCTGTGAGCATCACTCAGCTGAAGCCCCGTCAGCGTTTCCATGACAAACTCGTATTTCCGGATGTCTTTCTTCCAGCTTGAAGAGCCTGCCTCGTGGTGAGACTTGACCCTGAAAATGCTTCTATATTTTTTTCCCTAAAAAAGCTTGCATGCTCTAAAACTCCACATGTTTATTAGATGTGTTTGCTCTTCATTCTGAGAGTTTTGTTAACATTATATGGGTATAGTATACATCAAGCAGGTAATATACATGTGGGAAGTTTTGTGGTGGAGAGCCATCATGGCAAATACACAGCTACCACACATCGTAACAAGATGTCTCCCTTCCCCAAAATATATCCTGCATCCATTTGTCTGCCTCAAAGCCTGAAATTCCACCATTAGAGACTTGCTACTTTTGAACTTGAATGATTGCCCTTTTTTTTTTTTTTTTTTTTTTTTGAGACAGGGTCTTGCTCTGTCGCCCAGGCTGGAGTGCAGTGGCACAGTCTCTGCTTACTGCAACCTCAATCTCCCAGGCCCAAGCGATCCTCCCACCTCAGCCTCCCGGGTAGCTAGGCCACAGGTGTGTGCCACCCTGACTAATTTTTTTTTTTAATTTTCTGTAGAGACGAGGTCTTGTTATGTTGCCCTGGCCGGTCTTGAACTCCTGGGCTCAAGCTATCCTCCCACCTTGGCCTCCCAAAATGCTGAAATTACAGGTGTGAGACACCACACCCGGCTGCCCATCTTTTAAGAGTCCGCTGTATCAGTGCACCAACTCCTGCAAGGGCCTAATTCTAAAAATCTAGATAGTCTTCAGGCTCACTTGGGATGCTTCCAGAAATGCAAATACCCAGGCCCTGTCCTAGACATCCTGAATCAGAATTTCTAGAACTGGTGTGGAGCCCAAGACTCAGATTTTAAAGAAGCAGCCAGGTGATACTGATGATCAGCCAGGTTTAGACTAACATAGGGCTTAGTGCACCAGGTGAGGAGACAGAATACCTGAATTTCATTTACAGCATCACCATTTATGGAGAGACCCTGGGCACTTCACTCCCTGAACCTGGGGGAAAAGTATGACACCCAGCTCCTGTGGCCTGTATGAAGACCAAATGAGGCAATGTTATGAAAATACTTGTTGGAAACCATCAGACAATGCAAATGTTAATTGTTATTCCATATACATACATGACATGCAGCATACATGTTCATGTGTATCCATGTACCTGGATTTCCTACAGAAAGGACATGTCTGACTTTTGTCATCCTTCTTCATCTATGCTCCTGGCTGTCTTCAGTTTCAGATGGACTCTCTCACTTCAGGACGCCCCTGAAGTCCTCTCCCCATAGCTTGGCACTGTCTGATAATTTAAAAAGGATGTTTTCCATCTAATAGGTTCATCCACCTTCTATGACCTTCCAGATGTTCATCCCTTCTGGAGAGTAAGAAGAAAAAGGACTAGTCACTCCTGTCTGATGAGAAGGAGAAACGGAGGCAGATGGGTTTAGAGGGCCATATACCATTTAAACATAGGGCAGTAATTCCCTCATTTTGAAAACCTGGTGAAAATGTACACATACAAAATTCTTCATACAGTTTCAGGGTTTCTTGGACTTCCTGACACTCTTCCATAGAACATGAGGCATCCTTTCAGCCATGCCTTTGCCAGATGACCTAACTCACCACTCCTTCTCCCCAGGCTGCGAGATGAACTTGCCTGACCTCCCTGCCACCCACCAAAGAAAGAGCAACACATTACCTGCATCAGGACAGAATCTTCTCAGACCAAACTGTGCCTTCCTGTTACTGAGCCTGCGGCATGGAGAATCTGAGCTGCCATAAGGTATCAGGATAATGGATAGTTTTTATTGCAGTAGCATAAAGCACAACTCAAACTGGCTTAAACAATCAACCTATTGGTCCTTGACAATTAAAAAGAAGTTTGAGGTGGGGTGGGCTTTATGTGAGGTCTGATCCATCTGCTCTATGCTGTTTCTTTTTGTCTTTCTGTCTTCCATGATGTCAACTTCATCTTAAAACTCTCAATCCTCTAGGTTGCAACGTGGTTGCCAGCAGCAACCAAAGCTGTCTGCACCTTTGTTCACTCTCAGGAGAGACAGCAAGCTGCTTTTAAATAGTCATCATGGAAGAAAGTAGAAACTTCTTTCCAGAACCCCTCAGTCAATGTCTCCCCACATCTTATTAGCCCAGATTGAGCAATATCTCATCCGGATCAGAGCCCACATCTGACACAGTATGCTGCATGGCTAGGAAGTTCAGATCATGGTATAGTCATGCCCCCATGCTCACAACCCCCAAGTCCTAGTACTAGGGCTTAGTCTCCTGCCCCTGCACACTTTAAACTGCTTTCAAGAAAGGAATTAAGAACTAAAAGAATGATTTTGTAAAAGGCTCAGAATCTGGTCTTATCCCACAGTCCCTTGGTGAAAACCTAAACCAAGCAGGCCTGAGCCTTCTCAGGAAGGAGAGGGGAGAATTTTCATTTCCTAGAAAGGGAAAGAAACAGAATTTGCAGCCAGCTAGCTGAGCAGAACACAGGCCACATGGAGTCCAGAGACCTGGGTTATGTCTCCTTGCTTCTGTAGCTGACTTACTGCGTGACTAACAACTTGTTTACCTGCTCTGGCTTCTGTGCCAAAGGTAAAATAATCATCCCTTCCATTTTGCAGCAATCATTGGGTAAGGTTACAACCCCTTGGAAGGAAGCTAAGTCCTCAGAAGTTTCCAGGCTTGTGTGCTAAAGTGCAGAGGATATAGGATGAGGTGTGTGGAGTGCTTTCTGGGCAGTCCTTGGTTGCCAGAACCATCCAGAAGTTCTCGTATTGTGAGTCCAATAAGACTGGAGGCCCCATATGGCCCAGACTCTGCTTGGAGGCTCATAGAAAGGAATATAGTTCAGCAACTGAAAAAAATCTTAAAAGAAATTCCAAGTATTTATTATATCTTTTGAAGAGACAGAAACACTTGGCAATGTTTTTCTAAAGCCACTTTTTCCTTAATTCTCTCATAGTCAGCTACTTAAGGGCTTTTGACATGCTCGAAGCTCCTATACTCTGTCCAGCACCCAAATATCCTCTTCCTTCTGAGCTCTTTATTATATAGGGTGATATTATCTCTTGTGTCAGGTCCTTCCCTCTTCTCCCAGTCTCTCTTCCCATCATTCTCCCAATTCTGTACCCCAGGCCAGGTGCAGTGGCCTGTAATCCCAGCACTTTGGGAGGCCCCAAGGCGGGAGGATCGCTTGAGGTCAGGAGTTCGAGACCAGCCTGGGCAACATGGTGAAACCCCATCTCTACTAAAAATACAAAAATTAGGCTGGGCACAGTGGCTCACACAGTAATTCCAGCACTTTGGGAGGCCAAGGCAGGCGAATCACGAGGCCAGGAGATTGAGACCATCCTGGGCAACATGGTGAAACCCCGTCTCTACTAAAAATACAAAAAATTAGCTGGGTATGGTGGTACGTGCCTGTAATCCCAGCTACTCAGGAAGCTGAGGCAGGATAATCGCTTGGACCCAGAAGTCAGAGGTTGCAATGAGCCGAGATTCAGCCTGGCAATGGAAGAAGACTCCGTCTCAAAAAACAAAAAAAAAATTAGCCAGACATGGTGGCACATGCCTGTAATCCCAGCTATTCGGGAGGCTGAGGCAGGAGAATCACTTGAACCCGGGAGGTAGAGGTTGCAGTGAGCCAAGATCGTGCCACTACACTCCAGCTGGGGAGACGGAGCAAGACTCCATCTCAAAAAATAATTATAATAAAAATAAATCTGTACCCAGAAGATCCAGATATTAGATTATCAAGCTAAAATGTTCCTTAGAATACTCACACTTCAATAAATCTTGTCCTTGTCACATCAGCATCATCAGGCAACAGACTTCCAGTCTCATACACATGAAGGTTATTCTAGTACCCCATCTGGAAGCATAGAACATCAGCTTTAGTTGTTTTTGCTGGTGGAGACAGGGGTCCATGAACCAGCTACCTTAAGAACATTGCCTTCTAATAGCTTTGGATCCTGGAGTTGTAATTCTGAACAAGTCTGTGGGATATTCTCTGTTGGCTCCTTCAACTGCACTCTCCAGCCTTCTCCACTCTTCTCTGAGATCCAAGAGGTTGCCTTATGTGGTCTATACCAATAGGCTCCCTTGCCATCTGGTTCCTGGTTGGGTTTGGCCAATGGGAAGCATTTACAAGAGATGGAAAGGACAAAGAGAAGGTCAGGATGTTCATGCTCTCATCTCCCACTCTGCCGGGCTGATGGGTGGCCGAGGCTCCCGTCACAGGTAGCTCTCCAACAGCTGTGGCTGTCCCTGGAATCTGGTCAGTGCTCCCCACCTACACTTTCAGCCTAGAGGCAGTAGTGACTCTCTGTTGTTGCTGGCCCTGGGTGCTTCCCTGCCCAGTGTTGCTTCCCTCGGCCCTGTAAATTGCGCTTGTCCAACTCGCCTCACTTCCTTGAGTGACAGGACCTTGACTGATCCAGTGCCCCAGGACTTCCACAGCTTTGTTACCTCATTGACTGTCGCTTTATCATGGTAAACTAGAGAGGGCATGGGGGAAAGATTGTACTCTTATTTATGGAAGTTCTGACTTTTGAAACTTTTTTAAATGATTCAGTCAAATGTCAAGGTCTAACTTTGAATCTTTAGGCTAGATGATGCACCAATTTTTGACCAAGTTAAGGGATCAATCAGTGGCTGAAGAATAGGGTCTCTCTGTGAAAAGCTAAGTGGAAAATGAATCCGCAGCCTGTCACTACCCTGGTCTAACCACTGGACTAACACCACCAGGCAGCCAGCACTAAAACTCAGGGTGGGGCTTTTCCGAGCGACCCAGGCATTCTATTTCGTCTTGGCCATAACAACACCAAAAAAGACAGAGAAAACACCAAGAACACCCTACAGAAAGGCTGAGTCTGTGATCAGCTTGATTTAAGCAATTCTAGAAAAATCTCTCGCCCTCAAAAATCCACACCCCATCCCCCCATTTCCATCCCAGGCCTGATTAGGATTAAACCATCTATGCATATATCTGAAATTTCACAAGTAGAGAGGCATAACTTTGCCGTTAGGCCAGATATGAATATTGTTCCCTGAAAGGAGTAATTTAGTTACATTTCATTAATATTTCCATTATGTGCAAGGCAGTGTGCTAAGCAGTAGGTAATGTTTTAATCCTATCTATCACCCTTGAGTATGAATAAACTGGGTATCAGAAGAAAGGAAAACCACTGAGAGGTGAGGAAAGATGTGCCAAAAAGGGAGGAAAATGAACACAAATTTTGCCTTTATTCATCCTGGGCTCAAGTGAGACGCTCTAGATTAGGGACATAAATAGGAGGTCTATGGCATGTGGATGGTGCTTAAGGGACCACATAAGGCCACCCAGAAGGAAGGGTACAGAGGAGAGGAAAAGGGAGCATAAGGAAAGGAAAGAGAAGAGAGCAGAGGCTACTCAAGAGCTAAGGTCTAGGCCATTCCAATTTTACAGGTTGTGAAAAGTGAAAAAGCAAATCTAAAAAAGACAAATGGAGAAGGAACAGCTAGTGAAGTCAGAGGAAGATTGAAAGACCCTGGTGTCCTGGAAGCAACTGAAGAAAGTGTTTGAAGAAGAAAGGAGTGATCACATGACTTAAAATGCCACCGATGGGTCAAATAAGAACAGAGAATTGACCATGGAATCTGTTAACACAGAAGTCATCAGTGGCCTTGATAAATGTCGTTTCACTGCCATGATAAGGATGAAAGGCTGATTGGAGCCTGTGACGGAGACTAGGAGGTGAGGAAATAGAAACAGTAGTTTTGCTCTGAATGGTTAGCAAATGGTGAAGTAACTGGAGGGAATGTGGGGTCAAGGATATTTTTTAAAGCTGAGAGTTGTTACATCCCATCAGTATGCTGATGGGAATGATCCAGTTGAGATGGAAAATTTGATGCTGCAGATGAGAGAGTGGATAATTGCTGGAGTGATGCTTTTTAATAAGCAAGAGAAGAAGGGATCCAGTGTGCAAGGGGAGGGGCTGGCTTCAGACAGACACATGGACGATTCATTCATCATGAGAGGAGGAAAGGTGGGGCACGTGGGCACAACTTCTGGAGGTTGGTATTTTTGGTGGTGGGAGGATGTGATTTTTTTTCTTTTCTGATTTCTTTTTTTTTTCTCAGTGGGGGAAAAATGATGTCATCAGCTGAAAGTGAGAAGCAAGGAGAGCTGCGTGCAGGCCTGAAAAGAAAGGAGGCGTGATGCAGTCATCTGCCAGAGGGAGTAGGAGAGGCGATTTGCCTGGGGAAAACAGTGTAGGATTGCTGGGCAGCAATATGGCAGCAATGTGTCCTCCGAGGTCAGTGGTGATGAATTTAAAGGGAGACCTTTCAGTACAGCTCTGTGTTTTTATCCAGCCACCTTTAACACCTGGAGTGCAGGTGTGAAATAGCTAAAAGTCAGATTTGACAAATGTTGATTTTGCTAGGCCTATAGGTTGGGAGAGAGAAGATCAGAATGGTTGTAATTGTTATCTATTACTGTGAAACACATGACTCCGACACAATTACCCCCAAACAACAAACATTTATTACCTCCTGGTTTCTGTGGGTCACAATTTGGAATTTGGAAGCAGCTCAGGCTGGGCAGTTCTGGCTTGGGGTCTTTCACAAGGCTGCAGTCAAGATGTTACCTCAGGTTACAGTCATCTAAAAGTTTGTCTAGGGCTGGAGGATCTGCTTCCAGGGTGGCGCACTCACATGGCTGGCAAGTCAGTGGTGGTGGTTGGCGGACAACTCAGTTCCTCTACAGGAACCCTCTATAGACTGCCAGAGTGTACTTACAGCATGACAACCAGCTTCTCCCAGAGCTACCAGTCCAAGAGGGAGACCTAAGCAGAAGCTATCCTTCCTTGACCTATGCTCAGAAGTGACATTGCATTACTTTTGCTGCATTCTATTTGTTAAATGCAAGTCACTAAGTCAAGTCCCCATCCAAGGGCAGGAGAATTAGACCCCACCTTTTGGAGGGAGTAGTGTTGTTACAGATTGAATGTTTATGTCTGACCCCACCACAGATTCCTGTGTTGGAGCCCTAACCCATAGTATGGCTGTATTTGGAGACGGGGCTTCCAAGAAACAAACTAATGTTAAATAAGATCATAAAGGTGGGTCTCTGATCCAATAGAATTCATTTCTTTTTAAGAAGAGACACCAAATAGCTTGCTATCTCTCTGTCTGTGCCCACACATCAAGGAAGAGACACGTGAGGACACAGCAAGAAAGTAGCCATCTACAATTCAGGAAGCATCCTCACCAGAAACCAAATTGGCCAGAATCTTAGTCTCAGACTACTAGCCTCCAGAACCGTGAGAAAGAAAAAAAAAAATCCACGCTCAAGCCACCCACTCTAGAGCATTTCATTATGGCAGCCAAGCTGATGAGTACAAGCATCAGAGAACTTGCAGACATATTTTAATGTCACTACAAGGCCCCAGGGTTTATGTAAGTATATTTATTGTGCTGGACCATGGATTATAAGCTGAGCAGTGAGGGAGGTGATAGAATAGAGGAATGAATGAGTGAAAGGACTGGGGGACCAGTGTGTGGAAGGAAGGTTTCTGGGGGGAAGAGTGTAGGAATGGGTGTACAAGGGAAGCAAGTTGAACAGATAGGAGGTAGTGGTCCGAGAAAGCTACTTGAAATGGAGATTTTGGACATGGCACAGTTACTGCTGGTGATAAGATCTAGCATTAGATCATGGGAATGGGCAGCTGAGGCAGGTAGGGAGGGATAGGTCACTGGTGGTGAGAAGGTTAATTAACTGGAGGCAGAATGTTGGAGGGGTCATCTAATAGACACAGACCAGGAATGATGCTGAGTATAGTGATGAACAGAGCGATAGTGAGCCAGGTGCTCAGGTCTTTCATAAATGGGGGAGTGATGGGGACAGAGTAGATGATTGCCACAGGGAGCAGTAGCAGGACAGAGCCTGACAGCCAGTGGGACACAAAGGGACAGTCCAGGTTCTAATCTGGGGGGTGGGAGTTACTACTGGGTTGGCTATTAAGGAGCCATATGCACAACCAAGTTAAGAGGAGAAGCAGAGGATCTGAGCGCATGTGTGCACACACACACACGCACACAAATGCACAGGCATGGCAGACGGTAATAGCATGTATCTCATAGGGCTGTTAAAAAGACCAACTGAGCTAATACTTAGTGCTGAGACAGTGCCTGTGTGGGGTGTTTTCTGACACCAACCAACTCTCCAACACCAACTGGGTGTCCAGCAATTCAATTCAATTCAGTTCTGACACTACCGGGAGTTAGCCTCAGTTTCCACAAGTTAAAGGGATCAATCCCTCAAGTCTGCCTCCCCCCCACTTCCGGTGGCAGCTGCAAACAACAAGCTAACCACACTTCTGCCCAGATGACTACAAATGTAGGCATCCCCACACCACCCTCGAAGAGGTTCAGTAATTTGTTAGGACAACTTACATTTATTGGTTTATTATAAAGGATACAAATGAACAGCCAGATAAAGAGCTACACAGGGCAAGATCTGAATGGGTGCCGAGTATAGAAGCCTCTGTCTTCTGCATTCACCAACCTTGGATCCCTTTGAATTTCTTTGTTCAAAACATTTTCTGACCCAATCTCTAGCCCTCCTCCACCTCCAGGAGTTGGGGGTGGTGGGGAGAGTGAGGCTGAAAGTTCCTACCTCTTCCCTCTAATTGCGGTCTTTTTGGTGGTCAGCCCCCATCTTGAAGCTCTCCAGGGACCCCATCCTGGGCCATCTCATAACTCAGGTGTGGTTAAAAGAGGCTCCTTATCCATAACAAAAAATCATTCTGGAAATTCCAAGAGTTCTAGGAGCTCTGTATCAGGAACTGGACATGAAAATCAAATTTTGTTTTGTTTTGTTTTGTTTTGTTGAGACAGAGTCTCACGCTGTCACCCAGCCTGGAGTGCAACAGTGTGATCTCAGCTCACTGCAACCTCCACCTCCAGGGTTCAAGTGATTCTCCTGCCTCAGCCTCCCAAGTAGCTGAGACTACAGGTGTGCACCACCACGCCTGGCTAATTTTTGTATTTTTAGTAGAGATGGGGTTTCTCACATTGGCCAGGCTCGTCTGGAACTCCTGACCTCAGGTGATCCACCTGTCTAGGCCTCCCAAAGTGCTGGGATTACAAGCATGAGCCATCGAATCTGGCCTATCATATTTTTTATTATACTGCCTGCCACCTAGTAAGTTCTATGTGATAAAAGCTAGTAATATCCCCTTGTTACAGATGAAGCCACACTTAGGTCACTTGCCTGTGGGCACACTGTAAGGACCAGAGTTAGAGACTAAAACTCAGTATTGGGTCAAATGAGAAAGAAGCCAGTCTACTGAGGAGCAGTCAGTCCAGAGGTATTTTAGGCGGGCCTCCTTTGAGGCTTAATTCCCCACATCCAACAATATCTGCTACCATTTAAAAAAAAAAATATTCTTCTTGAGATAGCCTGAGTTGATTTTGTTATTTACAACCAAAAATGCTCTGACCAGACTAACTACACCAAGGGTCAGAACAGCCTACGCACCGTGTGAGTGATGCAAGCTGAGAATGACTAGAAAAGATAATTTAAGAGCCAGTGGCAAAATTCCTCTGTAGGAGAGAATTGTTGGAATCTAAAATATAGGCTTAGGGCATAAACCTGAAGTGGAAGAGGGGACAAAAGGAGAGTTTAATTGCTTGGCTTAAAAACTGGGTGGGGGCTGACCACCAGAAAGACCAGCAAGAAATTTGTTTTGTTCATTCAGCTTCCTAAGAGAAAATTTTGGGTTGACACCAATTTGACTTTATTTATTTTATTTTCAGACAGGGTTACCTTCTGTTGCCCGGGCTAGAGTATGGTGATGCAATCTTGGCTCACTGCAACCTCGACTTTCTGGGCTCGAGGCCTCCTCTCACCTCAACCTCCTGAGTAGCTGAGACTCAGGCATGTACCACCATGCTCAGCTAATTTTTAAATTTTTTGTAGAGATGAGGTCTCACTATATTGCCCAGGCCGGTCTTGAACTCCTTGGCTCAACGATCCTCCCACCTTGGCCTCTTAATGTGCTGAAATTACAGGCATGAGCCTCCACTGCACTCGTCCTCCAATTTGACTTTATTATGAAGTTGTAATAAGCAAGCAAGCATCCTTGTACCCCAAACTTTTTTTTTTTTTTTTTGAGATAGGGTCTCACTCTGTCTTCACCCAGGATGCGGTGGCTTGATCATGTCTCACTGCAGCCTCTATCTCCTGGGCTCAAGTGATCCTCCCACCTCAGCCTTCCAAGTAGCTGAGACTATAGGAGCACATTACTATGCCCAGCCAATTTTTTTATTTTTGTAGAAAGGGGTTCTCACCAGGCACAGTGGCTCCTGCCTGTAATCCCAGCACTTTGGGAGGCCAAGGTGGGCAGATCACCTGAGGTCAGGAGTTCAAGATCAGCCTGGTCAACATGGTGAAATCTCTACTAAAAATATAAAAATCAGTGGGGTGTGGGGCATGCACCTGTAAGCCCGGCTGCTTGTGGGGCTGAGACAGGAGAATCACTTGAACCGGCAGAGGTTGTGGCGAGCTGAGATCGTGTCACTGCACTCCAGCCTGGGTGACAGAGCAAGACTCGGTCTCAAAAAGAAAAGAAAAGAAAAGGGGTCTCACCATGTGGCCCAGGCTGGCCTCGAACTCCTGAGTTCAAGCAATCCTCCTGCCTCAGCCTCCCTAATTGCCAAAACTTTAATCATATCTCTGATTATTTCCTTAAGGCCAAATTCTAAGAAAACAGGGCGTAAGGTATCTATGCCCTGTGACCAAACAATTTAAAACCTGGCACCAAACTTCCCCACCAGAAAGACTGAAACAGTTTAGATTTCTGTCAGCGGTGAATGAAAGTGCTTGGTTTCTCAGGGTGTTCCTATGGTGTTAAATCCTTGAGAAATAGGTGAAAATTCCTTTAGTTTGTATTTTGTTCTTACTGGTGAGTCTGAACTTTTTTTCTCATGTATCTATTGGCTGTATCTATTTTTCTTCTTTTAAAAATTGCCTTCTCCAGGCCTTTGCTCTCTCCCCTGTCTGGTGCTTCCCATCTTTCTTGTGCACAAAAATCCCACCTCTTCCCTGCCTTCTCATACAGCTCATACTGGTTTACTCATCACAACCCATCATAAAATGACCAGTTTGCTTGGTCTTAAACCTGAAAGTCCCATGTGGTGGAAACGCTCTCAGTCCCTGGCACACTGGGACAGTTGGTCACCCTACTGCTGGGCCTTGGATTGCTTTTCCCCCGCAGCAAAATGAGGACCAGATGTTCTCTGGTGTTGCTCCCAGCTCTTCATCCATTCGCTCCACAAACACACACCATGCTATCATGCTGTACTGCTCTGGGCAGTCATTCTGCTAGGGAGACATCAAGGACTCCTCAGTAAACAGGACCCAACTATCCCTAACCATCCATGATGGCTCCCTGGAGGAATAATATCTTGATGAATTTGCAACAAAAACTTTAATGTAATTGGCTGATGGCAGATAAGGAAGCCCTAACAGGGGGCAGGAAGAATGTCCCTTGGGTACACCAGAAGGAATTTAGATGCCAGGAAGCGTGAGAGAGAGAGATGAAGGGACCAAAAGATAAATCTGACTTACTTTGAAGTTTGGCTGAAGATCAACCCAGAAATAGCTGTGTGTATTTCCCCAGAACCAGAGGCAGATGTCCCACCATCTGAGGCTGTCTTTCCCCTCACACCCTTCCCAGATTCCTGAGCCCTCAATATAGGCATTTCAGAATCTCCTTCTCTGGGTTCCAAGGCCTATAACGTCTTATGCATTTCTTATATCGGCCCAGGTATACATTCTCCACAATTTGGAAAGAGTTTCTCTCCCTGGGACAAATGAGCACCATCAGAGATCATTTATGCAGAGCAAGCACTTTTGTGCCTCCACATTATCGAATGGCAGAAAAAAAATTTCACAAAGCCCAAGAAAGGGCCTCAAAGAAACTGTCAAGTACACAAAGCTGAGCAAAACCTCTCTTCTCACCGCCACAATCATCCCTGGCTTTTAAAATTCTAATTAAGAGAAAACAAAGACGGCGAACTCACTGAAGGCAAGAACAGAGGCCCGGCTGTAATTCCACCCGCTCCCCACCACCCTCAAGCACTGAACCCAGAGCTTGTACACAGTAGAAGCTAAGTAAATACTGATGAAATTGAGTGGAGCCGGCCCAGAGCAGAGGGAGCGGGAAAGGGAGGAGGGAGCTGGAGCCCAGGGCTCCTGCCGTCACCGCCTTCAGGCTGCGGGGAAAGTCGAATGAAAAGCCTGCCAGACCTCTAACGAGTGCTCCACCGCCAGCAGGCTGCAATTGCTCATTGTGTTTGGTTATAATTAGCAGCATATTCTGCGATGGCAAAGCAAGCAGCTAGCAGGAGCAGGGCTGGGAACAGGCTGCCACCCTCGCAGCCATCGGTCAGGGGGCCTGGGCTGCAGAACTTGGGCTCCTTCACTTCCTGGCCCTGCCTGCCCTGGATCCAGTCTGGACAGGGGCTGGCAGACCTTGATCGGTGATGCTAGGCCAACACCAGACCCCAAAGAGGAACTGTTTACTGTGATTGCATGAGAGCATGGGCTGAAAAATTGGGCTCACCTGGGGTTAAGACCGAGTTTTGTTTGCAATGTACAAACAATGTGTCCACAGGCAAGTGAGCCTCAGTTTCTCCATCTATAAAATGGGTCAGTAATAAAAATAATAGTACTCCTCTTTCTTATGGTGTATGGTGAGACTTGAAACAGACAACTCATCTAAGGCACTTGGCAGAAGGCCTTGTGTGCTGTTGGCACTCAGTGTCTTGCAGCTGCTATTGCAAAAGTGACAGAAGTGGCTTCTACTCTGGCCCTTTCCTCTCCCCTCTCTGCAATGTTTATCTCACCCCTGCACAGGTGCTCAGCAGCCTGCAACTTCTTTCTCCACCCCTATGGAACCAGCTCTCAGGGGAGGGTCTGCCTTAGCAGTGTCAGTTCAGTGTAAACAGAGGGAACTGCGTGACCTCTCCTAGGGGAGTGGCCTCAAATTTTTTAAACTGTGATCCACAGGACAAAATACATTTTACATAGTGACCAAGGGCACACATACCTATCCGTAAATAAAACAGAAACATAAGTTTCATGAAACCACCCTTACACAAACCAAGTGCAATGCATTCTGATACATTCTGTTCTCTTCCCTTCTCTCTTCTATCACCTTCTATTTATACATAGTCTCCAATTTATATTATATATTTTAATTTATATTATATATGTTTATATTATATAATTTATATTTTATATATTCTTCTAGTATGTATACATATATGTATGTATATATGTGTATATACATACATATATAGCAGTGTCAGTTCAGTGTATATATAGACACACTGTGTATATATATGTATATAAATATGTGTATATAAATATATATGTGTATATATATTTATATAAAACAGTTTTAAAATTTTGCCAAAGGTCAGAAAAGAAAAGGGGTCTCACCATGTGGCCCCCCATTGTTTCTACTTCAGTGTGAAACAATGCCCCAGGGGGAAGAGGTGAGTTAGCTTTCATCTCTTACTATGAATTCAAAGCCTGTGTTCTCCATTCTTTTTTTTGAGATGGAGTCTCACTCTGTCACCCAGTTTGGAGTGCAGTGGCACAATCTCAGCTCACTGCAACCTCCCCCTCCCAGACTCAAGTGATCCTCCCACCTCAGCCTCCCAAGCGGTTGGGACCACAGGCACACACCACAACACCCAGCTAATTTTTTGTATTTTTGGTAGAGATGGGGTTTCACCATATTGCCCAGGCTGGCCTCGAACTCCTGAGCTCAGGCGATCCACCTGCCTTGACCTCTCAAAATGCTGGGATTACAGGCGTGAGCCACTGTGCCAGGCCTCTGTTCCTGTTAAAGGGATTTTTTTTTTTTTTTTCAGTCAGGGAGCCATTGAGAGAGAGAGAGAATTCTGAAAAGCTGGACGCTTTTCTCTAAAGCCACAGAGCCATGAGAATGGGTTTTTGCATAAGTTCTTTTTAGGGGGGCTTCAGAATTAAGCTATTTCCCAAGAAACATGGAGGTCACCCATCCTTTGCTCCTATACTAATTTACAAGTTAACTTTTCCTTAGCTGGGATTCCAGAAAATCTTCCAAATGCCACTATGCCTAGGTGCCAAGGAAGGGCAAGATTTATGAAGACTCAGCCGGACAGGAAATACTCTGAGCTAGGATTGTACTTATGGGTTTTTTCCATAACAAAATCAGGGCATGTGGCCTCATAAGTACCTGTGAGGACAATAGGATAAAATATTTAAAACCGGAACTGTCCTGGAAAGTCTCCAACTTGGGACTGCATGGTTACCATGAGAAGTGGAGAATCTGATGCCAAGAGAGTCAGAAGTAAGGAGAAATCCTCTCTCCTATGTACCCAGGTCTTGCCTTCTGGTTTGGGGGAAGGAGCCTTGGGTTTCCAGAACCTTCTGGAATACCAGAACTCTCTCCTAATACCCTTGAGCATTGTATTAGTCTATTCTCGTGCTGCTAATAGAGACATCCCGGAGACTGGGTAATTTATAAAGAAAAAGAGGTTTAATGGACTCACAATCATGGCGGAAGGCAAAGGAGGAGCAAAGTCATGTCTTACATGACAGCAGGCAAGAGAGACAGCATGTGCAGGGCAACTGCCCTTTATAAAACCATCAGGTCTTGTGAGACTTATTCACAATCATAAGAACAGTATGGGAAAGACCCACCCCCATGATTCAATTACCTCCCACTGGGTCCCTCCCACGACACGTGGGAATTATGGGAGCTACAATTCGAGATTTGTGTGAGGACACAGCCAAACCATATCAAGCATGTTCAGTTATTAAATACTTTAGTGGATTTATAGGAGGACTGGATCATGACTGGTAAGAGGAGAAGTAGAGAGAGTAAAGGGAAATGGGAGGCCTCCAGAGTTTTTCCTAATTTCACTTACAGCTGCTTGAGCTTCCAATTTCTTGCTCCCCCTGCCCTGCTCCAACCTCCCCTCAACTCTCCACCACATCCCCAGAGTGCCCTCAGTTGTCTCTGCCATTAACAACTTGACTACCGTCAAAGAGGGGCTGGGCTGGGCTGAACTTTCACAATTGACTGTTTTCTTCATGGATCAGTTCCACAGTAGGAGAGTGATGTAATCAGAGAGGCTTAAATGCTTGGGTTCCTCCCTTCTACAGTAGGACCCAGGTTTTGAAGCTTGAGTGGGAAAACAGACCCGTGGGAGGGTCTAAGGACACCCTCATCCAATCTTCCCTACCTCACAATTTCTTCTACTTCCAGCCGTAGCTACATATACCACCCTCATCTATACTTCCCAGTAATATACATATACATAGCCACAGAGAATGGTCATCTCCAAGCCTGAGTCTTCTGTGAGTCCCTCAGAATGGTCAGAGCAGGACCATGGAAGGGATGTTGATTGCAGCATACACTCAAGAGCCTGACTTGCATATAACAATTTTCAGACTATATATATATGCACACACGTATGTAAAAAGAGCCTGATTTGGACCCCAGGGTGCAAAGCCAGATGAGACAATGGAGAACCTCCTCTAAGAACCCTCTCTGAGAATTTCCCCCCCACAGGTTCCAAGGAGAGGAAGCGAAGGGGAAATGGAGTCACCTTCCAAGACCTCTTTCAATCTCTATTGGTAACAAGCAAGCCCAACCCCGCACATGAGATCAACATTTGCCAGTCCCCAGCCTCAATGCCAGAAAAGAAAACTCAAAGTCTCATTAATCATTTACCCATTTGCCTTGTTCCAAGCTCCAACTCCACTCTTCCTCAGCCCTGCACTTTCTGAAAACAGTGCCTTGAATGAGAACCCCCGCAATTGCTGTTGCTTTCTGCCATCTGCCTCCTTTGCCCACCTGTTTCCTATGTCGATGTTCCTAGGAGACTAATTGTGATTAAATTACAGGGTAATACTAATAGAGGGGTGAGAACCTAGCTAATGGCTTACTGTTCCACTAGGCAACAATTGTAGTAATCACCAAGCTGAAGGCTCCTGTGCATTAGCTGGGGGTTGCTGGGGTTTCCTGGCCCACGCTTCCTCCACACCCCTGTCTGAGCAAAGGAATGCAGTTCACAGGGCAAACTGAAAACCCAGAGGCAAGTGAAGATGTAAATGACACGACTGAAATAATAAGAGGGAGGCCAGGCTCGGTGGCTCAAGCCTGTAATCCCAGCACTTTGGGAGGCTGAGACGGGCGGATCACGAGGTCAGGAAATCGAGACCATCCTGGCTAACACGGTGAAACCCCGTCTCTACTAAAAAAAAAAAATACAAAAAAAACTAGCTGGGCGAGGTGGCGGGCGCCTGTAGTCCCAGCTACTCCGGAGGCTGAGGCAGGAGAATAGCGTAAAACCCGGGAGGCGGAGCTTGCAGTGAGCTGAGATCCGGCCACTGCACTCCAGCCTGGGCGACAGAGCGAGACTCCGTCTCAATAAATAAATAAATATATAAATAAATAAATAAATAAATAAATAAATAAATAAATAAATAAATGAAATAATAAGAGGGAAAGCAAGAAAGCCCTTTCAGGAGTAAGAATTTGAATCACGACAAAAGTAGAAGCGAATTGTATTGGGTTCAATGTTTCAAAAATATCTTGGTAAATGAAACTAAGTAATCCCATAAATTATTAAAGGAACTTTGGCTTGGGTTTTCCGGGATGCAATGAGGCTGGTCCTTAACTCACTTTTTTCAGATTTGACGTGATGGAGGTATGTGTAACATAAATATGTAGCTCTGCATGGCAAATCCACACCCCAAACCATTTTAGACACATGGCAACAGCATCACAAGCCCGTCCAAAAAATTGTGCTCAGCTGGGCGCGAAGGCTCACTCTTGTAATCCCAGCACTTTGGGAGGCCAAGGCGGGCGGATCTCTTGAGGTCAGGAGTTCCAGACCAGCCTGACCAACATGGAGAAACCCGTCTCTACTGAAAATACCAAAATTAGCCGGGCATGGTGGTGGGCACCTGTAGTCCCACCTACTCGGGAGGCTGAGGCAGAAGAATCACTTGACCTGGGAAGCAGAGGTTGCTGTGAGCTGAGATTGCGCCATTGCACTCCAGCCTGGGCAACAGAGCAAGACTCCGTCTAAAAAAAAAAAAAAGTTGTGCTCACATTGGGATGGAAGGAAAACAAGTCATGGTCCCTGACTTCAGGGTCCTCACAGTCCAAGATGGGAGATGAAATCAAATTTAACTGTTAGTACCTATTGCTGACACTTGTGACCCCCTTCTCAATTTAGGAAGCACTTCACAGGACCTCACACGATCTCATCTGTGAGGAACATAGGGATTATTAGTCACATTCTACAGACATGGAAACTGAGGCTCACAGGGATTAAGTGACTTGCTTGAGGTCCTATACAGCCCAAATTTCTGAATTATTTTGACTCTTGCCTCTTCCCAGCAATGTCTCAATCTGCTCTTGAAGAAGTTTGTCCTTGCACACTCACACTCCTGGAGATGCTATAAAACAGGAAGAAACAGCTCTCTCCCCTCCAGGGTCAGAATATCATACAGAGATGCCCCAAGGCCTTACAGAATTTGGCCGAAACAGTGTGCTCTCTCTTTTTAATTAGAGTTCCCTCTCTCCCGCTAAAACCCAGACTTGGATGCACGGAGCCCTAGCCTAGGAAATACATCCAAATGGTAGACAGTATCTTGTGCTTGAAAAAGAAAAAGAAGTAAATGTCATGTTAATGCTCAGCATTCAGAAAATAGAAGCATTTGAGTTCAAAATGTGTCATAAATCAAATGTAATCAGATGTTAAAATAGGAATTTCAGCTGAATCACAAATAGATACCAAATTCCAGAGTGAAGTGCTAGACCAGGATTTACAAAGTAAGTGGCCAAGAATAAATATGGTGCAAAAGAGTTGAGGGGAGGATTTAGATGAGAATTTCTTTGGAGAGAGCTGTGCTGCGAGTCCTACCCCATCCCTATCTCAAATATAGGTGTCAAGCCTGAGAAACCAAAATGGCAAGAGGCACAGCAGAGTACACATGGGAGGTAAACATGAGGGTTACACATGGGAAGTGACTGTATTTACAGCGTTGTTAGGGCAAAGGTGTGAGCCAGTGACCAAGAGAGGGGATTGGCCTGGTGTGGTCGGAGAACTCTACTCTAGGGAGTAACCTGGAGGGACAAAGAGATCTCAGCCAAGAGAAGCTGGGAGGTGTGGCCAGATTCCTAGGGATGTGGATGGAGTAAGCAAAGAGCCTGAGGAAAGCATATCACTTGAATTGAGAGGTCCCCAGCAATGGGGGAGCCGAAAGCACCCACAAAAGTGTCAGCATTAAATACTTGCCAAGTATAGGAAACCTCCCTGCCAGATCCTCACACCAGGGCCAATCACATGGAAGCTTTCCTGCTTCTTCCCCCTGCAGGGATCAGAAATCACGGTTTAAAAGGAGAGAGAGGGGACAAAAGTGCCCCCTCCTCTATGCCCACCCTGAACTGAAGGAGAGGGGAGAAGCCTCAATTTTATGTCATATTTGGAGTCTTAACGATTATATAAACATTTTAATCACTGAGTTGAGAACAGACGTAAGGTGACTAAGAACAGACCTAGAAAGTCATGAGATCTGGTTCAATTTTTATCCAGGTGCAGGCGACGTGACAGCTCCACCAAATTTAAAGGGTTAATGAAAGAGGAAACTTGGGTTTCTTTAGAAATACATCCCATGAATTATGCTTGTTTAATGTAACAGTTGTTCAAAGAATGTACTGATTTGTTAAATTGCTTTGCTACGAAAGCTAGAAACAGTTATGCCATTTATAAATAGACCCCACTCCTGGGATGATGTTCAGCTTTTGGGAGGAGACAGGCCAATGAGAGACAGACCTCCACTCTCGACGTCACCGCCTTGAGGGAAGCGTCCAGGCAGTAGCAGACCTGCTTCTACGGGCCTGGGGAAATTGTTACCCAAAGTCAGGCCTTCATCATGGTCTGCAGCTGGTGGAACACCACCAGCCTATTCTGAGGATGCCCTGAGACTCGAGACTCTGCCAGCTTGCCTTGGACAGGAGAGACGGAGAATTATGTGGCTGAGCCTCGGTGCAAGAGGAGCCACAAGCACAGAATCTGCTCCATTTGTCCAGATGGGAGAAATTCTACCCTGAGCTGGGTTGAAGGGGGTGTGGAGCTGTTGGTGCCACTTGCTTCTTGGTTCGCAGTGTGCCATCAATAGCCTCTTTGTACATCTGACTGCCTGGTGTAAGCACACTCACTTCAGCTGAAGCACGCTAGCGGGCAAGGGAGGATGGAAATAGAGAATGTGGAAATTACTCAAGGTGGCTCAGAGGTCAGGCATCTGGAAGGCACCCCAATGTGCTCATCAGACATGTCCTAGAAAGTTTGAATTCAAGCTGAGACCTACCCCCCAAGGCCCTTCTCCCTGCCCCATCACATACATACACACTCATACATGCAACATTAGGAGGTAAAATATGAAAACGCCAAGAGTGGAACCCAGGACTTCTGGCACACTCCTGCCCACTGCAATAGAGTGCCAGCGGCCTCCTTGCCTCAAAATTTTCCTCCTCAAATGCGGCCTGCACATCACCACCAGATTAATATCCCCGAATCCCTGTTTTAACCTTTCCCGTTTCTCAAGTATGGATCTTCCTGCCCCGGGAGGGCTCAACTCATCTACCTTTTTGACCTTCTCTGGGGCTTTTCTCCCATACAGCCCTCCTTCTTCTGTGGCCACACCTCTCTCTTTACTGGCCCTGAACAGGCTTCAAGTTTCCCTCTGACCTGTTCACACACTTCCCCCCGTGCACAGAATCCCACAAGCCTTAGGCACATGGGCCAGAGAAGCTGGCAGTGGACTGACACTGTGAGACGTAGTCACCTCTTCTGACTCTGACACTCCACTCTTCAGACCTGTGACCTACAGGAAACAGCTTCCATCTCTAGGTCTCCTTTCTTCTATCATAAAATTATTAGACTGGATAATTTTGAAGTTTTCTTTTGTAGCTCAAAAATTCTATTACTGCCCCAGTCAGCTTATGTCTGAATGCAGTCTCAACTCAGTAACTAAAACGTTTATATGATAATTATTGTCTCTCCTTCATCTCTGCTGAAAACCCAAGGAGTAAATCATATTTAGAGGGTAGCACAAAAGATAAAATGATCTGTCATGGGATTTAGGTTCACTTGGGTCTGGAATTACCAATTCCATGACCTAAATCTCATGACCTAAAAGGCAGTTTCAGACCCAAGTGAACCTAAATTTTAGATAATTCCAGACCCAAGTGAACCTAAATCCCATGACAGATCATTTTACCTTTTGTGTCACCCTCTATATATGATTTCTCTCCTTGGGTTTTCAGCAAAGACGAAGGAGAGACATATAATGATTATATAAACATTTTAATTACTGAGTTGAGACTGTATTCATATATAAGGTGACTAAGAAAGATCTAGAAAGTTATGGAATCTGCTTGAATTTTTATCCAGGTGCAGGTGACGTGCCAGCCCCACCAAGTTTAAATTTGCTCTGCTTTTGAGCATCTCAAATTTGCTTGCTTTTGAGCATCTCCACCAGCAAAGGAAACTTTGTCTTTTTTTTCTTAGCATATTCTGGGTCTCCAAATTTGTGTTTTTTATGGCAACAGCTTGACTTGAGGCCCTGCTTCAAATGGTTGAAGGATTTTAAAGATTCTGCTGTCCAAGCTTTAATTAGACACAAAAGTTTCTGGGTTCATTTGGGGCCACAAGAATAGCTTTTTTTTTTTTTTTTTTTTTTTTTTTAAGAGAGACAAGGTCTTACTCTGTTGCCCAGGCTGGAATGCAATGGCACAGTTTCGACTCACTGCAGCCTCAACCTCCGGGGCTCAGGTGATTCTCCTGCCTCAGCCTCCCAAGTACCTGGGACTACAGGTGTGTGCCACCATGCCTCACTAACACAAGAATAGGATTCTAAAAGAGAGAAAGGGCAGAGGTTTAGCTGCAGTATTTTCCGACTAAATTTTCATCACTCAGGAAAGGCTAGAGACTACCACATAACAAGAACCTTGCCAAAGACGTTGAGATTTTGCCTGCTTATCTGCTCTTGGCAACTGCTCTGCTTCCACTCTGGGGATCAAGGATCACAGTGCCTACCCTCCTTTTCAATCCTAAGTCCATTTGAGAAACCCATTTAGATGGACATAGGAGCATCAAAAATGCAAAACATTTGCATTAAGGACTGGGCTCCCTGGATACCAATCCTAGACAACTGTTCTATTAGTTGGATGACCATGGGCTAGAGTCTAAACCTCTCTGTGCCTCAGTTTATTACCTATAAAATGAAAAATAACAATAGGATTATCATGAGGATTAAATAAAATAATGCATGTGAAGCCCTTAGCACAATGCTTGGCAAAGGTGATTCATAGTATGATAAGGTATATATAACCACACTAAGTGCTCACAGTCACTCAGCTTTGTGCTCCTGAGAGTGAGGTTTGATAATGAGAGAACACAGAGAATGCAAGGGTCCAGGGTCTAATCCTTGTTCTCCTCATCTCCTTGCCTTTGACATGAGTTCCAAAGTATCCCTCCACCTACCTACCCTTCAGCACCATGCTACAAAAATAGGAAGTAACATGCAGGCGGCAAGCAGTATGATGAGTGACCCTTAGCAGGACATAGGCGTGGGCAAGGACTTCATGTCTAAAATACCGAAAGCAACGGCAGTAAAAGCCAAAATTGACAAATGGGATCTAATTAAACTAAAGAGCTTCTGCACAGCAAAAGAAACTACCATCAGAGTGAACAGGCAACCTACAGAATGGGAGAAAAATTTTGCAATCTACTCATTTGACAAAGGGCTAATATCCAGAACCTACAAAGAACACAAACAAATTTACAAGAAAAAAACAAAAAACCCCATCAAAAAGTGGGCAAAGGATATGAACAGACACTTCTCAAAAGAAGACATTCATACAGCCAACAGACACACGATAAAATGCTCATCATCACTCACCATCAGAGAAATGCAAATCAAAACCACAATGAGATACCATCTCACACCAGTTAGAATGGCAATCATTAAAAAATCAGGAAAAAACAGGTGCTGGAGAGGATGTAGAGAAATAGGAACACTTTTACACTGTTGGTGGGACTGTAAACTAATTCAACCATTGTGGAAAACAGTGTGGTGATTCCTCAAGGATCTAGAACTAGGTATACCATTTGACTCAGCCATCCCATTACTGGGTATATACCCAAAGGATTATAAATCATGCTGCTATAAAGACACATGCACACGTATGTTTACTGTAGCACTATTCACAATAGCAAAGACTTGGAATCAACCAGATGTCCATCAGTGACAGACTGGATTAAGAAAATGTGGCACATATACACCATGGAATACTATGCATCCATAAAAAAGGATGAGTTCGTGTCCTTTGTAGGGACATGGATGCAGCTGGAAACCATCATTCTCAGCAAACTATCGCAAGAACAGAAAACCAAACACCGCATGTTCTCACTCATAGGTGGGAATCGAACAATGAGATCACTTGGACACAGGAAGGGAAACATCACACACCGGGGCCTATTGTGGGGAGGGGGAGGCGGGGAGGGATAGCATTAGGAGATATACCTAATGTAAATGACAAGTTAATGGGTGCAGCACACCAACATGGCACATGTATACATATGTAACAAACCTGCACGTTATGCACATTGTGGGAAAAAGAGAGATCAGCCTGTTACTGTGTCTATATAGAAGGAAGTAGACATAAAAGACTCCATTTAGTTCTGTATTTGAAATGCTGTTCATCTGTGACCCTACCCCCAACTTTGTCCTTGCAAGAGACATGTTCAAAGGTGATTTAAGGTTAAAAGGATATTGGGCTGTGCAGGATGTGTCTTTGTTAAACAAGTACCTGAAAGAAGCTTGATGGTTAAAAATCCTGCCCCTCCCTGGGCAATGGAACATCTCCGGGTAATACCCATTGTGTGCCTTGTTTACTGAGTAAGGAGAAAACGCCTTTAGGAATAAGGTGGGACTTGCTGGAATAAGGTGGGACTTGCTGGAGCAATACTGCTAAAAGGTTTATGGAGATGTCGCATATACATCTCAAGGCACAGCATTTTCCTCTAAACTTATTCATGTTACAAGGATTTTTTCATATGTCTTACTGCTGATTTCCTCCCTACAATAATCCTATTGTCCAGCCGCTCCCTTATCCTTTTAATGGTAAAGATAATTCTCAATAAATACTAAGGGAACTCAGAGGCCGGTGCCGGCGTGGGTCCTCTGTAAGCTGAGCGCCGGTCCCCCGGGTCCCGCTTTTCTTTCTCTATACTTTGTCTCTGTGTATTATTTCCTTTTTTCAAGTCTCTCGTCCCACCTAACGAGAAGCACCCACAGGTGTGGAGGGGCAGGCCACCCCTTCACACATGTACTCTAGAACTTAAAGTATAATAATAATAAAAATAAATAAAAATAAAAATAAATGAAAAAAAAGGCTTAAGAGGGCCAGCCATGGTGGCTCACACCTGTAATCCCAGCACTTTGGGAGGCCAAGGCAGACAGATCACTTGGGGCCAGGAGTTCGAGACCAGGCTGGCCAACATAGTGAAACTCCATCCCTACTAAAAATAGAAAAAATTAGCCAGGTGTGGTGGCAGGTGCCTGTAGTCCCAGCTATTTGGGAGGCTGAGGCAGGAGAATCGCTTGAACCTGGGAGGCAGAGGTTGCAGTGAGTTGAGATTGTCCCACTGCACTCCAACCGGATGACAGAGTGAGACTCCATCTCAAAAATAAAAACTAAAAAAAAGCTTAAGAGAAGGTGAAGGTAAAATGTAAGTACTGGGGCAGGGCAGGGGGGTGAGAGGACCTGGACTCCATTCACCCTTGAATTCTCTCTTTATAATAAGCAAAGGAAAATCCATAGAGTAATAGTGAATCAATGGTAAGACTAATTCAGGGAGATCTTGGTAAATGGCAGACCCAGGGAAGTAGTGCTAAGTCAAGTTTTAGGAAACTGTGAAGAAACTGGTATTAGTTTTTGCCATTAATTGCCATTATAATTGCCATTTAGATTTATTGCCTAATAAATCTAAACCATTTTCATTAACCCCCCCAAAACTCTATACCCACTGGCAGTCACCCCCGATTTTCTCCCAATTCACACCCTAGGCAACCACTAATCTACTTTGTCTCTATGGATCTGTCTAATTAGCTTCTTTCCCTTAGCATAATGTTTTCAAGGTTCATTCACGTTGTAGCATGTATCAGTACTTCGTTTCTTTTTATTGTGAGAGAATATTCGGTATTGTGAGAGAATATTCGGTTGCGTGGGTATACACATTGTGCTTATCTACTCATCAGTTGATAGAAACACGTTGTTTCCACCTTTTGACTGTTGTAAATAATGCCTCTATAAATATTCATATACAAGCTTTTGTGTGGCCATGTATTTTCATTTCTTTAAGTGGAAATGTCAGATTATGTGGTAACTCTGTTTATTCATGTGAGGAGCGGCCAGATTGTTTTCCAAAGTGGCAGCACCTTTTATACTCCTACCAGCAGGGTACGAGGGTTCCCATTTCTTCACATCCTCACCAACTTGCTACTGTCTAACTTCTATTATACCCATCCTGTGGCTGTGAAGTGGTATCTCATTGTGGTTTTCATTTACGTTTCCCTGATGGCTAATAACGTCTAGCATCTTTTCAAGTGCTTATTGGCCATTTGTATATCTCCTTTGGAGAAATGTCTATTCAGATCTTTTGCCCATTTTTTTTTTTTTGAGACAGAGTCTCGCTCTGTCGCCCAGGCTGGAGTGCAGGGGCGCGATCTCGGCTCACTGAAAGCTCCACCTCCCAGGTTCACGCCATTCTCCTGCCTCAGCCTCCGGAGTAGCTGGGACTACAGGCGCTGCCAACTCGCCTGGCTAGTTTTTTGTATTTTTTAGTAGAGACGAGGTTTCACCATGTTAGCCAGGATGGTCTCAATCTCCTGACCTCGTGATCCGCCCGTCTCGGCCTCCCAAAGTGCTGGGATTACAGACTTGAGCCACCGCGCCCAGCCTCTTTGCCTAGTTTTAAATTGAGTTGTTTGTCCTTTTATTTTATATATATATACACACATATATATATATTTAGAGAAGGGGTCTTGTTCTGTTGCCCAGGCTGGCATGCAATTGTGCAGTCTCAGCTGACTGCTGCCTCCAGTTCCTGGGCTCAAGCGATCCTCTCACCTCAGCTTCCTGAGTAGCTGGGATGACAAGTGTTCACCATCATGCCCAGCTAATTTTTAAATTTTTTACAGAGATGGGTCCTCACCATCTCACCCAGGATGGCCTCAAACTCCTGGGCTCAAGCAGTCCTCCCGGCTTGGCCTCCCAAAGTGCTGGGATTACAGGCATGAGCCACCGCATCCGGCCCTGTCCTTTTATCATTGAGTTATAAGTGTTCTTTATATAATCTGGATACTAGACTGCCATCAGAGAGACGGTTTGCAAATCTTTTCTCCTATTCTGGGTTGTATTTTCACTCTGTTGATGGCGTCCTTTGAAGACTGTGATGGTTTTACTTTTCATGAAGTACACTTTGTCTATTTTTTCTTTCGTCACTTCTGCTTTTGGTGTCACATCTGAAACACCATTGCCTGATCCAAAGTAATGCATATCATTATTTGCCTCTCCAGGCATTTTGTTAGTGTGCAGCAATTTTGGGTGAATTATAAAATAACGACGTTTAATTAAGAAATTATATTTTATTCCATAAAATTTATTTTATTATCTTTATTTCAGCAATATCACCAACTATGTTGCTATAATCTAGATTCTTCACATAATTTACATTCTATTGATCTAAGGGGTCAGCAAACTATGACCCACTGGATAAATTCAGCCCACCACATGTTTTTGTAAAGATTTATTGGCACATAGTTACACTCATTCATTTACTTATTACAGTAATCACCTATAACCGCAGAATTGAATAGCTGTGACAGAGATCACATGCCTAAAATACTTATTAGGCAAGGTAAGCCTAAAATACTTATTATCTGGCTCTTATTACTTATTATTACTATCAAGCTCTTTACAGAAAAGGTTCACCAAGCCCTGATCTAAAGGATTAAAAAATAAAATGTAATTTTGTTCAAAAGATATACAATTTAAATATATTTCATCAAAAATGTACATTAAAGGACTGGGCGCACTGGCTCATGCCTGTAATCCCAGCACTTTGGAAGGCTGAGATGGGTGGATCACTTTAGGTCAGGGGTTTGAGACCAGCCTGGCCAACATGGTGAAACCCTGTTTCTACTAAAAATACAGACTGGGTGCGGTGGCTCACGCCTGTAATCCCAGCACTTTGGGAGGCCAAGGCGGGCGGATCACAAGGTCAGGAGATTGAGACCATCCTGGCTAACACAGTGAAACCCTGTCTCTACTAAAAATACAAAAAATTAGCCGGGCATGGTGGTGGGCACCTGCAGTCCCAGCTACTCGGGAGGCTGAGGCAGGAGAATGGCGTGAACCTGGGAGGCAGAGCTTGCAGTGAGCCAAGATCGCACCACTGCACTCCAGCCTGGGCGACAGAGCGAGACTCCATCTCAATAAAAAAATAATAATAGTGATACAAAAGTTAGCTAGGTGTGGTGGCACGCACCTGTAATCCCAGCTACTTAGGAGGCTGAGACAGGAGAATCACTTGAACCTGGGAGGCAGAGGCTGCAGTGAGCCGAGATCGCCTCACTGCACTCCGGCCTGGGTAACAGAGTGATACTGTCTCAAAAAGAAAAAAAGTACATTAAGGTCAGTGTCAAATATGGAAACATTGAAATTATATTTCTGTTATTAAATCTTAAATTGCCTATTAAAATTAAGACAAAATTCAGACCAGGCATGGTGGCTTATGCCTGTAATCCCAGCACTTTGGGAGGCCAAGGTGGGTGGATCACCTGAGGTTAGGAGTTTGAGACCAGCCTGGCCAACATGGTAAAACTCCATCTCTAATAAAAATACAAAAATTAGCTGGGCATGGTGGTGTGCACTCGTAATCCCAGCTACTCAGGAAGCTGAGGCAGGAGAATCACTTGAACCCGGGAGGTGGAGGTTGGCATGAACTGAGATCGCACCATTGCATTCCAGCCTTGGTGACAGAGTGAGACTTCATCTCAAAATAAATAAATAAATAAGACAAAATTCAAGCTATCAACAAATAAATATCAGCATTTTAAATCAAAATAATTTAAGGCTGTGTACGGTGGTTCACACCTGTAGTCCCAACACTTTGGGATGCCAAGGCCAGCAAATCATTTGAGGTCAGAAATTCTGGACTACCCTGGCCAACATGGTGAAACCCTGTCTCTACTAAAAATACAAAAATGAACTGGGCATGGTGGTGGGTGCCTGTAGTCCCAGATACTTGGGAGGCTGAGGCAGGAGAATCGCTTGAACCCAGGAGACAGAGGTTGCAGTGAGCCAAGATGGTGCCACTGCACTCCAGCCTGGGTGACAGAGCAAGACTGTTTCAAATAAATAATTAATTAATTAAATAAAATTGACACTTTAATTTATTTTTGGACATTTTAATTAAATCTTAATATTTTTATTAAAATAAAACTAATCTCCATTTGTCTTAGTCCTTTAAGACTGCTATAACAAAACATCTTAGACTGAGTACCTTAGAAACAACAGAAATTTCTTGCCTACTGTTCTGAAGGCTGAGAGGTCCAATATCAAGATGTCAGCAGATTTTATGTCTGATGAAGACCCACTTCCTTGTAGATGGCACCTTCTAGCTGTGTTCTCACATGGTGGGTGGAAGGAGTGAGTGAGTTCCCTTGGGCCTCTTTTAGAAGGGAACTAATCCCATTCATGAGAGCTCTACCCTCATGACCCAGTTACTTCCTAAAAGCCCTACCTCCTAATACTATTACTCAGTACTATTATACTTAATACTATTATGCTCTTGGGGGTTTGGTTTCAACATATGAATTTTAGGTGGTGCTGTAGTTTGGATGTTTGTCCCCTCCAAACCTCATGTTGAAATTTGATCCCCAGTGTTGAAAGTAAGTCCTAATGGAAGGTGTTTGGATGATGGGGGCAGATCCCTCATGAAGAGATTAATGCCCTTCCTTGAGGGTGAGTTCTCATTCTATTAGGTCCCTGGAGAAGGGGTTGGTAAAAAGAGACTGGCACCTCCCATCTCTCTTGCTTCCTCTCTTGCCACGCAATCTCTGAGCATGCTGAATTCCCTTCCCCTTCCACCAAGAGTGTAAGCAACCAAGGTCCTTACCAGAAGCCAAGCAGATGCCAGTGCAATACTTCTTGTAGAGTCTGCATAATCATAAGCTAAGTAAGCCGCTTTTCTTTACACATTACCCAGCCACAGGTATTCCTTTATAGCAAAACAAAACAGACCAAGGCTGGAGACACAAACATTCAGACCATTGCACAATTCTAGTATACAATGTTCATCTAGTGACCAAAATAAAGAACCTGTCTCCTGCATCACAAATCATGTTACCTACCCTTTAGGCACATTTAAGACTAATATGAATTGTTCAATATTGCAAAATACTCCTCAGTCACAATGTGAAACTTTTGCAAATACCACATTAATTAGCATGAGCCACAAATGGAACAAAAAGAGAAGCAAGAAAATAGATGTGTGGTACTCCTGGGAAACAGCACTTCATTATGCAAGAATCTATTGCATTCATGTTATCTAAGAGAAAGGATTTGACAAGTTAATTTGTCTTTTCTCTTACCTAATCCCCCTGATGCTCAAATCCAAAGCATTCTGTCACCGGCACAGGCAGCAGCCACAAACCATTTTGTTTCATGGATACTGGGCACAGGCAATGAAAAAGCATTGCCCTGGGGCCTGAAGAGCATTCATCATGAGAATGGATGTTTAGGATGATAGGTCATGTTGGTTCCATGCTGAGCATAGAATTCAGAATGACAAAGGCATATGTTGTTTTTTAAAATAAATGTGTGCTTGTGATACAAAGACCTATAAAGCATTGAACCCAGTGCAGGGGTTGCTCTTGCCTGCATCTAAAGGTGGTATTTCCAAGACTGTTAGAAGGAATTGGCATGAAAACCTGGGGTTTAGGTAGAATCATCTTGGAAACAGAGCTAAGAACCAATATTTTAGTACAGAATATCTTACTGTAACTCAAATCTATAACTATACTGTGGTACCGAGCCTTCGACTAAATAAGCCTAGTTGGTTGGCTTCTCTTGGATAAGGAACTTTATCTCATGAAGGTAGAGAGGTAGATGTTTGAAATGTCTTAGAAAATTTAAATTCTCTAAAATGTTAGATAATTTATTATATAAAATTTGTTATTTCAATTTGAAATGTTTAATGTCTTTAGGCATGATATTTTTAATTTTTTTTTTTTTTTTTTTTTTTTTTGAGACAGGGTCTCACTCTATCACTCAGGCTGGAGTGCAGTGGCACAATCACGGCTCACTGTAGCCTTGACACCTCCTGGGCTCAAGTGATCCTCCCACCTCAGGTTCCCGAGTAGCTGGGACAACAGGGACATGCCACCACACCCATCTAACTTTTTTGCACCTTTTGTGGAGACAGGGTTTTGCCATGTTGCCCAGGCTGGTCTTGAACTCCTGGCCTCAAGTGATCTGCTTGCCTTGGCCTCCCAAAATTCTAGGATTACAAGTGTGAGCTACCACAGGTGGCTGACATTTTTAAAACCTTAATCAAAGTTCTCTATGCTTAGGGATGTAAATATTTTTGTTTGTTTGTTTGTTTGTTTGTTTGTTTGAGATGGAGTCTCACTTTGTCACCCAGGCCGGAGTGCAGTGGCGCGATCTCAGCTCACTGCAACTTCTGCCTCCCAGGTTCAAGCGATTCTCCTGCCTCAGCCTCCTGGGTAGCTGGGACCATAGGCACGTGCCACCACTGTTGGCTAATTTTTAGTATTTTTAGTAGAGACGGAGTTTCACTGTGTTAGTCAGGATGGTCTCAATCTCCTGACCTCGTGATCCACCCGCGTTGGCCTCCCAAAGGGCTGGAATTACAGGTGTGAGCCACTGTGCCTGGCTGTAAATATGTTTTTAAAGATAACTTAAAAAGTGAAATGAGGCCGGGTGCAGTGGCTCACGCCTGTAATCCCAGCACTTTGGGAGGCCGAGACAGGCGGATCACAAGGTCAGGAGATCGAGATCATCCTGGCTAACATGGTGAAACCCCGTCTCTACTAAAAATACAAAAAAACTAGCAGGGCATGGTGGCGAGCGCCTGTAGTCCCAGCTACGTGGGAGGCTGAGGCAGGAGAATGGCGTGAACCCAGGAGGAGCTTGCAGTGAGCCGAGATCTTGCCACCGCACTCTAGCCTGGGCAACTGAGCAAGACTCCGTCTCAAGAAAAAAAAAAGATGAAATGAGCTGGGTGTAGTGGCTCATGCCTGTAATCCCAACACTTTGAGAGGCTGAGGTGGGCAGACTCAGAGTTCAAGACCAGCCTGGGCAACATGGTGAAACCCCATCTGTACAAAACAAAACAAACAACATCAACAACAAAATTAGCCAGGTGTGGTGGCATGTGTCTGTAGTCCCAGCTACTTGGGAGGCTGAGGTGGGAGAATGGCTTGAGGCAGGGAGGTTGCAGTGAGTTGAGATGACACCACTGCACTCTAGCCTATGCAACAGAGTGAGACTGTCTCAAAAATAAAAAAACAAAAAATTTAAAATGAAATAATAATTTAAGGCTTAACAACAACAACAAAAACCATAGTTCCCCATGAATTCCCAGTAGCATGCATTTCCAATCTTTTAGTTCGTCTAGTAATTACTTCCATATTTCTATAGCATATTGCTCTCTTTCATTTCATCAATTGCAAACAACATCTATGACTTCCTATTATGGTAGATAAGAATGTTTAACTCTCTTATAGCCCCCATCCAATTTCCAAATATACTTATATCACAATTTTGCTTGGATTCATGTTTTACTTTTTTTTTTTTTTTTTTTTTGACGGAGTTTCGTTCTGTCGCCAGGCTGGAGTGCAGTGGCGCGATCTTGGCTCACTGCAACCTCCGCCTCCCAAGTTCAAGCAATTCTCCTGCCTCAGCCTCCTGAGTAGCTGAGGAGCTCAGCCTCCCAAGTAGCTGTAGGTACTACAGGCACGCGCCACCACACCTGGCTAATTTTTGTATTTTCAGCAGAGATGGGGTTTCGCCATGTTGGCCAGATGGTCTTGATCTCTTGACCTCATGATCCACCTGCCTCAGCTTTCCAAAGTGCTGGGATTACAGGTGTGAGCCACTGTGCCCAGTCCATGTTTTACATTTTAATTATGATGATTATATAAATATTGCTCAAGGTTGAGCCAATGTTTTACTACGATTTTTCTTCATTTTTTGTAAACCTATTTGGTTCTCTTAGAATCAACATTGCCTCATTGTTAAAAATAAACTTTCAAAATTTTAGAATAGTTTTAGTTCACAGAGTTGTTGAGAAGATAAAACAGAGAGATCCCATATACCCCACACCCAGTTTCTCATATTACCTTAATGGGTATCTCTGTCACAATTAATGAAACCCTAATGATACATTGTTATTAACTGAAGTTAATACTTCATTCAGATTTCCTCAGTGTTTCCCTAATGTCCTTTTTCTATTCCAAGATCCCAAGCATGATACTTTGTTACATTTAGTTGTCATTGTCTCTGTAGACTCCCCTTGGTCATAATAGTTTCCCAGACTCTCTTTGTTTTTATAACGTTGAAGGATTTGAGGATTACTGGTCAGGTATTTTATAGAAAGACTCTCAATCAGGATTTGTCTGATGTTCTTCTTGTAACTAGACAGGGGTAACATTTTTGAAGAGAAAGATCACAGAAGTAAAGTGCCATTTTAATCACACCATACCAAGGTTACATGTTATCAATATGACTTATCATTGTTAATGTTAACCTTGATTGCCCGGCTTAATGGAGTTTATCAGTTTTCTTTACTCTAAAGTTACTTTCCCTTCTTCATTTCTGATTTTTTTTTTTTTTTTTTTTTTTTTGAGACAGTGTGTTGCTCTGTTGGCCCAGGCTGGAGTGCAGTGGTGTGATCTCGGCTCACTGCAACCTCCGCCCCCAGTTCAAGCAATTCTCCCTGCCTCAGCCTCCTGAGTAGCTGGGACTACAGGTACTCACCACCACACCCGGCTAATTTTTTAGTAGAGACAGTGTTTCGCCATGTTGGCCAGGCTGGTCTTGAACTTCTGACCTCTGGTGATCCACCTGCCTCAGCCTCCCAAAGTGCTGGGATTACAGGCATGAGCCACCACACCCTGCCTGCCCCCTTCATTTCTATACTGTACTATAAAAGAAAACCACAGGCTGGGCTCCTAATACATTTAATCATGTATTTATATCATTTATACTTTGGTGATACTCCAATTCTACTTTGTGTACTTTTTTTTTCTTTGTTACTTCTCAGATTGTTTTAGCTTGGGCCATTGGGTGCTCTGTTAATTGGCTCCTATATCCCTTAGACATATCCCCATTATTGTGGTGTTTTTTTTTTTTTTTTTTTTTTTTTTTTTTTTTTTTTGAGATAGAGTCTTGTTCTGTTGCCCAGGCTGGAGTGCAGTGGTGCAATCTTGTCTCACCGCAACCTCCACCTCCTGGGTTCAAGCAATTCTGCCTCAGCCTCCCGAGTAGCTGGGGTTACAGGCGTGTGCCACCACCATGAGCTACCACGGCTGGCCTCGTGGTGGGTTTTTAGTTTGGTTTTGGTTCTGTATGTACTTTCTTACTTTATGACACTAAAAGATGCTCCAGACTCATTATGTATATTTCCTATCCCAGTCCTACAATCAATCATTTCTCCAAGGAACCCTGGCTCTTTTATTGGAGAATGGTATTAGAAACCAAGATCTGGGTGCTAGGTGTGCTCATTGCTACTATGGTGTCTTGCTTCTAGGCCCTCTCAGCTGATAGAGCAAGAAGATATATGTATGTATACTAACATGTGTGTATATATATCTATATATATATTTATATGCATATTTATGAACATCTATATGTAGGCATCTGTGTTAGTCAGTTTTTGCGTTACTATAAAGAAATACCAGCTGGGCGCAGTGGCTCAAGCCTGTAATCCCAGCACTTTGGGAGGCTGAGACGGGCGGATCACGAGGTCAGGAGATCGAGACCATCCTGGCTAACACGGTGAAACCCTGTCTCTACTAAAATACAAAAAACTAGCCGGGCGAGGTGGCGGGCATCTGTAGTCCCAGCTACTCGGGAGGCTGAGGCAGGAGAATGGCATGAACCCAGGAGGCGGAGCTTGCAGTGAGCTGAGATCTGGCCACTGCACTCCAGCCTGGGCGACAGAGCGAGACTCCGTCTCAAAAAAAAAAAAAAAAAAAAAAAGAAATACCTAAGGCTGGGTAATTCATAAAGAAAAAAAATTCAATTGGCTCAAGATTCTGCAGGTTGTATAGAAAGCATGACACTAGCATCTGCTTGGCTTCTGGTGAGGCCCCAAGGAGCCTTTACTCATGGTGGATGGTGAAGTGGGAGCAAGCATGTCATATGGCAAGAGAGGGAGCAAGAGAGAGAGAGAAAGTGGGAGGTCCTAGACTTTTATTTTGTTTTTTTTTTTTTTTGGAGATGGAGTCTTGCTCTGTTGCCCAGGCTGGAGTGCAGTGGTGCAATCTCTGCGGCCTCCACCTCCTGTATTCAAGTAATTCACCCTGCCTCAGCCTTCTCTGGGTGGCAGTGGGGCTTCTTCCTGGGAAAGAGCTTTAGGAGTTCTTTTATCAAATCCTCATGGTTTTATTTTTGTTGTTGTTTTTGAGACAGAGTCTTGCACTGTCACCCAGGCTGGAGTGCAGTGGCACAATCTTGGCTCACTGCAATCTCCACCTCCTGGGTTCAAGCAATTATTCTTCTTCAGCTTCCTGAGTATCTGGGACTACATGCGCACGCCACCACACCTGGCTAATTTTTGTATTTTTAGTAGAGACGGGGTTTCACCATATTGGCCAGGCTGGTCTGGAACTCCTGACTTCGTGATCCACCTGCCTCGGCTTTCCAAAGTGCTGGGATTATAGGCACGAGCCACCATGCCTGGCCCCAGGCTCTTTTAAACAACCAGATCTCGCATGAAGTAACTAAGCAAGAACTCACTCATTATCACAAGGACAGCACCAATCCATTCATGAAGGATCCACACCCAGGACCCAAACATCTCTCACCAGGCTCCACCTCTAACATTGGGGATCTCATTCCAACATGAGCTTTGATGGAGACACACATCCAAACCATATTAAGGTAAACATGAGTTCATGCTGATTTCTCTAATTGTAATCCATTACCACACAGATTATTCTAGCCCTTGCCCCTTACTTGTCTGTAAGCTTTCCTTCTAACAAGGAGAACCCCACTTTCACCATTGGCCATTCATTTTCTTAATTGTTCAATTCCAGTATACATGTATAATGATTTTGGAATTCTTAACCTGTATCCCTGTGAGAAACAACTAGGATTTTTTTTTTAATTAACTAGTGTATTTACAGTGTTTATATAGAATAACTTTTGCCTTATAATTACAGACTCCACTCATTTCCAAAGTTACAGAGGTCAGACCCTTATTCCCCTCTCCTCTCTAGACAGATTGCTTTGTATGTTTGCAACACATTTAGATTCCTTTGTCACATTCTGCATTTCATGCTGAGTTCCCCAACCTCCTAAATGATTTAAATTTTCATACATTAAACTTTACTCTTTGTATGGTAGTTTTAGCGATTTAACAAATGCCTAATGTCTCGTGTTCACTATAACAGCACCATGCAGAATCATTTCATCTCCCTAAAAAATCCCGAGTACTTCACCTGTTCAACCCTCCTCCTTGAGACCTTGTTGACCACTGATCTGTTTACCATTTCTGTAATTTTGCTTTTTCCAAAATGTCATGTAATTGAAATACATCCTGTAGTTTTTTCAGATTGGTGCTTTCACTTAGCAATATGCACTTAAGATTCATCCATATCTTTTCATGGTTTGATGGCTCATTTATTTTTATTGCTAAGCAATATTCCACTGTATGAATGTGCCAATCCCATTTTTCATGCACTTAGATTACCTTAAACTTATAGTTAAATCTTGCAACACTACCCAACATTGAAGTGTTTTCATGCAAGTTTTACATGGTCAGTTGGTCAATGCTGTCAGATGATCTACCAGTTCCTTCTCTTCCCACCTCCTGCCCAGAGATACCACACCTGAAGTTTTCCATTGTCCCTGCTCCAATCGAAACTAGCAGTCCTTGGTCGGGCATGGTGGCTCACACCTGTAATCCCAGCACTTTGGGAGGCGGAGGTGGGCTGATCACCTGAGATCAGGAGTTTGAGACTAGCCTGGCGAAAACTGTCTCTACTAAAAATACAAAAATTAGCTGGGCGTGGTGGCAGGCGCCTGTAATCCCAGCTACTCAGGAGGCTGAGGCAGGAGAACCACTTGAACCTGGGAAGCAGAGGTTGCAGTGAGCTGAGATGGCACCACTTCACTCCAGCCTGGGCACCAGAGTCAGCGCTGTCTCAAAAAATAAAATAAAATAAAACAAAACAAAACAAAACAGTCCTCTAATGAAGCCATGGAATCGTTGTCCTGGATCTGTTCTTTGACATCATGCTGAAAATTCCTTTGTCTCTCTCTGTAAACCTCTTGTTCCCTGCATCCAGTGTCTTCCTTTTTCATGGTTTATTTCTTTATTTTAGTGGAATATATCCTCCAGCAGCTTCCGGAGAAATAGTAAATGGAAAATGCACTTTAATAATAAGAGCAAAAATGGGCAAAAGTCACAGATAAGCAAAAAAGAAGGAAAGAAAGAAAGAGAGAGAAAGAAAGAAAATAGAAAATGCACCACTGAAAGTTGTGGCTTCACTCACAATTGAGAGTTTGGCTAGGTTTAGAATTGAACATTAAGAATAATTTTTACTCAGAAATGTAAAGAAATTGCTCCATCATTGTTATTGTTGATTTTACCTCCCCATATTGTTGAGAAATTTAATGACATCTGATTCCTGTTTTTCGTATGTAATCTATTTTGTTATTTAAAGGTTTTTAGGATATTTTCTTAATCCGTAGTGTTCTAAGATTTCATGGTGTTGGCCCTTATCAGTTTGAAGATTAATGTTCTTCAGTTCTGGAAATGTTTTGGGCTCTCTCTTTTTTTTTTTTTTTTTTTTTTTTTTTTTTTTTTTTGAGGCGGAGTCTTGCTCTGTCGCCTGGACTGGAGTGCAGTGGCTGGATCTCAGCTCACTGCAAGCTCCACCTCCCGGGTTTACGCCATTCTCCTGCCTCAGCCTCCCGAGTAGCTGAGACTACAGGCGCCCGCCACCTTGCCCAGCTAGGTTTTGTATTTTTAGTAGAGACGGGGTTTCACTGTGTTAGCCAGGATGGTCTCGATCTCCTGACCTCGTGATCCGCCCGTCTCGGCCTCCCAAAGTGCTGGGATTACAGGCTTGAGCCACCGCGCCCGGCCTGGGCTCTCTCTTTAATAATAATATTTTCTCTACCACTGTGCTTTTTTGGAGTGCCTATTTGTAGTTTTTATACTTCGTGAATCTTTTTTTCAATCTTTTTTCTCCTTAGTGGTATCTATTTAGTTTTTCTGTTCTAATTTCTAAGAAGCATCCTTGATTTTATCTTCTAACTCTTCTGTTTAGATTTTCTTTAATTTTTTCTATCATATTTTGAATTTTAAAGTGTGCTTCTGTCTTATTCCCTGATTTTTAATATATGTACATACATATGCATGAATGCATGGATGTATGTGTGTGTATACACACGTATAAAAGATAGATGATAGACAGATGGATAGGTAGATAGATATTCCTGCTACTAGTTTGTAGAGATATATTATCTTTTATCTGTTTGGGGAAACTAATTATAGTTTCTTTGAAGTTTTTTCCTGTACCTCACATTGTATCTATTTTCTCTGAACCCTCTTTTTTTCCTGTGTTCACTTCAGTCTCTCTCATTGGACATTTTCCTTAAACATCTAGCAATCCTTGGCTGGCTATTCATATTTATAAGTAAGGCATTAAAAGTTGATTGAAAGCATCATATATATGGGTGGGACTTCACTGAAAGGAAATCTCTGACTGTAGTCTTTCTGCTTTTTGTCAAATGAAACTTTTCCAGAGATTTTATATTCTGTGCTAGCCCCACCTAACCAGGTACCTAAAATCTGTTTCTGAGCCTTTTTTGGGTTTTGAGAGAGAACCAGCTTGTTATTTAGGGTGCCTACATTTGCCCTTCTGTGACTCTCCCAGCTTGCCAAGTCATCTATCACTTCCCCCTCTGCTTTCTATTTTCCTTTATGGCTCAAGGCCTCAAGTGTCTTCTTCTTTTCTTTACTTTCCTTTTTCTTTCTCCTTTTTTCCTGCAAGATAGGGTCTTGCTCTGTTGCCTAGGCTGGAATGCAGTGGTGGCAGTGCAATCATAGCTCACTACAGCCTCAAACTACTGGGCTCAAACAATCCTCCTGCCTCAGCCTCCCAAGTAGCTGGGACTATAGGTGTGTATTACCACACCCAGATAACTTTTTTTTTTAGTAGAAATGAGGTCTCACTATATTACACAGGTTGGTCTCGTCGAACTCCTGGGCTCAAGTGATCCTCTCCGACCTCGGTCTCCCAAAGTGCTGAGGTGTGAGCTACCTCACCCAGCCAATATTTGTGATTTTAATTTTTAAAAATTAAAGATAATTTGGTTAATTTAATTTAATTTATTTATTCATTCTTTTTTTACTTTATAGCTCACTGTAATGTTGAAAGCCCTTTTTGTTTTCTTGGGTAGTGGAGTGGAGGGGAGGTGTGGGGTGGGGACAGTGTCTTGCTCTGTTGCCCAGGTTGGAGTGCAGTGGTACAAACATAGCTCACTGCAGCCTTGGATTCCTGGGCTCAAGCAATGCTTCTGCCTCAGTCTTCTGAGTAGCTGGGACTATAGGCGTGAGCCACCATGCTGGCTAATTATCTAAATTTTTTGTGGATACACATGCTTACTATATTGCCTAAGCTGGTCTTGAACCCCCTGGGTTCAAGCGATCCTCCCACTTCAGCCTTTCAAAGTGCTGGGATTACAAGCGTGAGCTATCGCACCCAGCTCCTAATTTTCTTTTCTTTTCTTTTCTTCTTTTCTCTGAGACAGAGTTTCACTCTTGTTGCCCGGACTGGAGTGCAATGGCACAATCTTGGCTCACCACAACCTCCGCCTCTCGGGTTCAAGCGATTCTCCTGCCTCAGCCACCCAAGTAGCTGGGATTACAGGCGTGCACCACCATGCCCGGCTAATTGTGTATTTTTAGTAGAGACAGGGGTTCTCCATATTGGTCAGACTGGTCTTGAACTCCCAACCTCAGGTGATCCACCCATCTCGGCCTCCCAAAGTGCTGGGGTTACAGGCATGAGCCACCACACCTGGCCAATTTTCTAAACATAATTATGTTATTATTGGATTGGTAAGTAGTGTTACGTTAGGACATTTTTCTTTATATCAGATTTACATGATGGCCATGAGTGCCATTCCCAACACACTTGTGCAGCTAGCATTCTGGGTGTAAATTAAGTTACACCAATTAGATCTATAGGTGGACTATGCAACAAACTAAAACTTTCAGCTACAGCCAACCACTACCAAACATCTACTATCCACAGTGAAATAGCTACTTAGTAATGTCTGCAATGGATGCCTCTGTTTCTAATTGGAATTGGAAGTGCCAATGGAAGTGACCCAGTTATCCTTTCCCATTTCAATAGTGCTTTCTGTGTAAGTTCATTTGTTTTTGGTTGGTGTACCGAAAATTGAGCTAAAGAGTCTGGAAGATGAGGATAATCCATCAAAACCCAAGGCATCAAGATGACAGTATCAAAATAGAGAATACCCAACCATCAGGGTCCATTTACTGAGCAACTTCTGTTTGCCTGTGTCTCGGGCTGAAAACTAAAAAGTCATAACACCTTTCCTCATGGAGGTTTCAGTTCACTTAGCCAAATCACAACATGTATATGAGCAACAATTACCAAACAAGACAGTGGAGAGAAAAGCAGCAAGGTCCATCTTCCTGACGCTCTGCAGTATGTGGTGCTTGTGAAATTTCGGCTTCGGTCTCTCTCTTTGGTGTTGAGAATCCATTGCAGCAGTGGCAGCCAAATAGCACAATTCAGTGATGAGACAGTTGTGGTTGAGGCTTCTACAGCTTCCTGATCCTGGCTTTATGATCTCTGAATGGCATTTTGATCAGTATGCCAGGGATCTTTTGATCCTAGTAGTTTATTTTTGGCCTCCTGATCTCCACTTTTCTATCTGTGGCAAAGGAAGCATCATCCTTGATAGACCAGTTCTGCAACATTCTGGGAGTCATGCCAGAGGTATGCCTAGAGCCCACCCCCCATCTCTTCCAAAAAGTTTCTAAATATCTAATCTAATCTACTGTATTTAACCCCTTTCTGCTTAAAATACCTAGAGTAGGCAGAGCGAGGTGGCTCATGCCTGTAATCCCAGCACTTTGGGAGGCTAAGGTGGGCAGATCACCTGAGGTCAGGAGTTCCAGACCAGCCTGACCAAAATGAAGAAACCCCGTCGCTACTAAAAAAATATAAAATTAGCTGGGCGTGGTGGCGCATGCCTGTAATCCCAGCTACAGTCTCCTGTAATCAGGAGACTGAGGCAGGAGAATCGCTTGAACCTGGAAGGCGGAGGTTGTGGTGAGCCCAAGATCACACCATTGCATTCCAGCCTGGGCAACAAGAGCAAAACTCCATCTCAAGAAAAAAAAAAAAACAAAAAAAAACTAGAGTGTTTCTGTTTCCTGCATTGAACCCTGACTAATGAAACTTGTTAGGAATTTGAAGTGTTTGAGAGAATAAGATATATTAAATTTTCAATTACTTGAAATATTTAATAAAAACTAATGAACTACTTATATAATACGCTAAATGTTTAGGGATTTTTTTTTTTTTTTTTTTAAGACAGAGTTTTGCTCTTGTTGCCCAGGCTGGAGTGCAATGGTACAATCCCAGCTCACTGCAACCTCCACTTCCCGGGTTCAAGCAATTCTCTTGCCTCAGCCTCCCAAGTAGCTGGGATTACAAGCATGCACCACTACACCCGGCTAATTTTTTGTATTTAGTAGAGATGGGGTTTCACCATGTTGTTAGGGCTGGTCTTGAACTCCTGATCTCAGGTGATCCACCCGCCTCGGCCTCCCAGAATGCTGGGATTACAGGCGTCAGCCACTGTGCCTGGCCGGGATTTAATCTTTTACATGTAAGTATTTTTAAAAATATAAGTATTAATTGAATATTAATCACAGAACAAGTAAAAATAATGAATCTAATTTCTTATATAACATAGGATTAGATTAATATTTATCAAGATTTATAAGTTGAGTTTAAAGACTTAAGAAAAACTACTGGGTTTAGTGGCTTACACTTGTAATCCCAGTGAATCAGGAGCCCAAGGCAAGAGGATCATATGAAGTCAGGAGTTCGAGACCAGCTTGGGCAACACGGTGAGACCCTCACTACAAAAAACACAAAAATTAGCCAGGGGTGGGACATGGTGATGCACAGCTGTAGTTCCAGCTACTCAGGAGGCCGAGACAGAAGGATCATTTGATTCCAGGAGTTTCAGGCTGCAGTGAGCTATGATCACACCACTGCACTCCAGGCTGGGCAACAGAGAGACTCCAATTCTAAAAAAAATTAATGTTTTTAAAAAAGAAAAACTAGGTGGGGCATGGTCGCCCAGCCTGGAGTACAGTGGCACAATCTCTGCTCACTGCAACCCCTGCCTCCCGGATTCAAGTGATTCTCCCACTTCAGCCTCCTGAGTAGCTGGGATTGCAGGCACACACTACCACGCTTGCCTAATTTTTTGTATTTTTGGTAGAGACAGGGTTTCACCATGTTGGCCAGGCTGGTCTGGAACTCCTGACCTCAAGTGATCTGCCTGCCTCAGCCTCCCAAAGTGCTGGGATTATAGGCATAAGCCACTGTGCCCAGCCTCACAATATCTAGTCAGTCATAAGACAGACTGACTTGAATTTCACATCTTATTTCTTCTGAAGAAGAGTAAAACCGGCTGGGCGCAGTAGTTCACGCCTGTAATCCCAGCACTTTGGGAGGCCGAGGCGGGCAGATCACGAGGTCAGGAGATCGAGACCATCCTGGCTAACACAATGAAACCCCGTCTCTACTAAAAATGCAAAAAATTAGCCCGGCGTGGCGGCGGGCGCCGGTAGTCCCAGCTACTTGGGTGAGGCAGGAGAATGGCATGAACCCGGGAGGCGGAGCTTGCAGTGAGCTGAGATCACGCCACTGCACTCTAGCCTGGGCGACAGAGCGAGACTCCATCTCAAAAAAAAAAAAAAAAAAAAAAAAGAAGAGTAAAACTGATCAGTCTAACCACAAACGTTGAAAAAGCAAGGGAATAGGTTTTTGCAGCCTTAATAAGAAACACTGTTTATTATGGTGCAGGGCACAGAGTAGTGCAGAGCATAGATCACTACTATGTGCAGGGTACTCGACGACTAGTTGATTTCCATGTTATTCCATTTAATCTTCACAACAGCTCTGTAAGTGCTGTTATTGACCCCATTTGATAGATGAAGAAATAGAGGCTCAAGCAGGTTAAGAGAGTTGTGCAAGATTACACAAGTAAGTGGTTTTGGGGATTTAAACCCAAATCCATCTTGTTCAAAGCCCATCTTTCCACTGCACCTTCATGCCTTTTAGCGATAAGATACACGGGCCGTGCCTCTGCCAACTCGTGGCTGCCAATATGTAACATAAGCAAGAAGCAAACCTCAGTTATTTTCTTAAGCCACTGGTACATTTGGAGTTGTTTATTACTGGAGCCTTATCTAACAGAAGTTGGCTGATAATAGCTATCTTTATTTTCTTTCTTTCTTTTTTTTTTTTTTTTTGAGACGGAGTCTTGCTGTGTCTCCTGGGCTGGAGTGCAGTGGCCGGATCTCAGCTCACTGCAAGCTCCGCCTCCCGGGTTTTACGCCATTCTCCTGCCTCAGCCTCCGCAGTAGCTGGGACTACAGGCGCCCGCCACCTCGCCCAGCTAGTTTTTTGTATTTTTAGTAGAGACGGGGTTTCACCGTGTTAGCCAGGATGGTCTCGATCTCCTGACCTCATGATCGGCCCGTCTTGGCCTCCCAAAGTGCTGGGATTACAGGCTTGAGCCACCGCGCCCGGCCACTATCTTTATTTTCTATGTACAGTGGTGTAAACCTTGGAAACTGTTTTAGTATTAATAAGTTAGTACAGTGCAAAACATGCTTGATGAGAACCTCTATTAATTTATACCATCCCCAAACAAGTACTTCTTCTTCTTTTTTTTTTTGACAGTGTATCGCTCTGTCACCCAGCTGTCACCCAGGCTGAAGGGCAGTGGTGCAGTCTTGGCTCACTGCAACCTCCACTTCCCAGGTTCAAGCGATCCTCCCACCTCAGCCTCCTAAGTAGCTGGCACCACAGGTGTGCATCACCATGCCCGGCTAATTTTTGCATTTTTTGTAGAGGTGCGGCTTCACCACGTAGCCCACGCTCTCAAACAAGTACTTTATTTAGACAAATGCTCAACAGTGATTGATGCTGTCTGGGGAAGAAAATTAATCTGTTGGGGGCATGGCTTTGCCATTCAAATTTGTGGCAATATATATTCCTGTATAAGTATCTAGAGAAGTATATTTTCTTTTTTTTTTTTTTTTTTGAGACGGAGTCTCGCTCTGTCACCCAGGCTGTAGTGCAGTGGCGGGATCTCAGCTCACTGCAAGCTCTGCCTCCCGGGTTCACGCCATTCTCCTGCCTCAGCCTCCCGAGTAGCTGGGACTACAGGCGCTGCCATCTCGCCCGGCTAGTTTTTTTTGTATTTTTAGTAGAGACAGGGTTTCACCGTGTTAGCCAGGATGGTCTCGATCTCCTGACCTCATGATCCACCCGTCTCGGCCTCCCAAAGTGCTGGGATTACAGGATTGAGCCACCACGCCCGGCCGAGAAGTATATTTTCTTAAGAGCAACTAGAGAATTTTAAAACGATATTGTCAGATGGGAAATGTAAATAGAGCCCCATATTTTCCTATGTGTATTTGCAAAGTAATTAAGAATGTATAAGAAACTTACTAGAATTATGACATAACATTATTAACAAGGTGCCCAGGCAAATGCCTATAATTTTTCCTACCCTGGATTTAGTTAAGGCTAAGAAAATGTATACTAAGGTGATAAGCAGTTATTGTATCTATAGAGGTGGAAAACCTGAATAATTCTTTAGAATAGACTGTTTCCTTTGTGTTAAGAAGTCTGCCTAAAGGGGCTCTTCAGTTGCCCAAATTTAAAGCAACACTCGCTTGTCTTGGGAAAAGTTAGAAAGCTTTTTTCTGAATGCAAATATATATATGTGTGTGTGTGTGTATGTATGTGTATATGTATATGTGTGTGTGTGTATATATATATATGTGTATATATATACACACACACATACATATTTCGAGACAGAGTCTCAGTCTGTCGCCAGGCTGGAGTACAGGTACAATTAGAGCTTACTGCAGCCTGGAACTTCTGGGCTCCAGTAATCCTCCCACCTCAACCTCCTGAATAGCTAGAACTACTGGCATGTGCCTCCCTGGCTCTGTGTGTGTGTGTTTGTGTGTGTGTGCGTGTATCTGTAAACAGGGTCTTGCTGGTCTCCAAAAAACTGGAGACTCAGAGCCAGGGGAATAATTTTTTTCTCCCCTGGAGTCTTAATTTGATGGAGCAGAAATTAACCTGGAGTGAATTGCAGCTGGTGAGCAGAGTGGCTCCTCGCCACATGGAAACAAATGGGAGGCAAACAAGGAAGGACACCCCGGACATGGGTCTGGACTGTAAACTGTAAACACATCTAGTAGTCCTGGGGACAGGGTGGTGGTACCAGCACCAGCCTGAGAGTGAGTGATCCCAGTACTGTAGAAAAACAATATGAACATTTTGGAAATTTCACCTGCAAATTCCATAGTGAGTGGACACTAATATTTACTTAGAACAAAACCTGTCATGGACTTATTGTGTGCCACATTACTTCAGTGCAAGAATGGTTACAGAAACCTGCCATCATTGAACAATTTTGATCAACTAGACTAAAAAACAAAAGAAGGAAAGAAAGAAAAAAAAGATATCAACTACAGTAGAGCAATACCTCCTCTTTTAGGTTGGGCAGATGGGCAGGATAATTTCTTTCCACCAGCTCTCAGTACCTTATTACTGAACTGTAGTAGTGGCTGATCAAACATGTGCTAACTACCTATCACTTGAAAAGGTTTATTATTTACGTTTACAACTAATAATATATTACCCATGACAGAAGCATCTGCAACAGGAAAAGGACATTCATGACAAAGCTGAGTATTTGAATTAGTTAAGCACAAATGACAAATGCAGGTTATTATTTTCCTTTTGGTAAGGGGTTAACAAACTTTTCTTGTAAAGGGCCAGATAGTAAATATTTTAGGTTTGTGAGCCATTAAGTTTTTTTTTTTTTTTTTTCCTGAGATGGAGTCTTGCTCTGTCGCCCAGGCTGGAGTGCAGTGGCGAGATCTGGGCTCACTGCAACCTCTTCCTCCAAGGTGCAAGCAGTTCTCCTGCCTCTGTCTCCCGAGTAGCTGAAACTATAGGCACCTGCCACCACACCCGGCTAATTTTTTTGTATTTTTAGTAGAGACGGAGTTTCACTGTGTAAGCCAGGATGGTCTTGATCTCCTGACTTCATGATCCGCCCTCCTCAGCTTCCCAAAGTGCTGGGATTACAGGTGTGAGGCACTGTGCCCAGCACAGCCATGAAGTCTTTGTTGAAACTACTCAACTCTGCCTTTGTTGAATGAAACCAGCCATAGACAATATGTAAACAAGTGGTGATGGCTGTGTTGCAATAAAACTTAAATACGGACACTGAAATTTGAGTTTCATATACTTTTCACATGCACAAAATATTATTCTCCTTTTGTGTGTGTGTGTGTGTGTGTGTGTGTGTGTGTGTGTGTGTTTTGAGACGAAGTCTCGCTCTGTCACCCAGGCTGGAGTGCTGTGGCCGGATCTCAGCTCACTGCAAGCTCCGCCTCCCGGGTTTACGCCATTCTCCTGCCTCAGCCTCCCGAGTAGCTGGGACTACAGGCGCCCGCCACCTCGCCCGGCTAATTTTTTGTATTTTTTAGTAGAGATGGGGTTTCACCGTGTTAGCCAGGATGGTCTTGATCTCCTGACCTCGTCATCCGCCCGTCTCGGCCTCCCAAAGTGCTGGGATTACAGGCGTGAGCCACCGCGCCCGGCCACTAGAGACGGGGTTTCACCGTGTTAGTCAGGATGGTCTCAATCTCCTGACCTCGTGATCCGCCCGTCTCGGCCTCCCAAAGTGCTGGGATTACAGGCTTGAGCCACCGCGCCCGGCCTTGTGTGTTTTTTAACCACTGAAAAATAAAAAAAACATTCTGAACTCATGGGCATTCCAAAGAACAGGTCATGGGTCAGAGGTCTGTAGTTTGCTGACCCAGTGCTCTCCGTCTAATAAGCTCTGCGATGGTCCCGCAAGTAATATACAAAAGTAATTCTGAGAGATTTTTAGCTCACCTAATCTGGAATACCTTTTACAACAGTAAAGAGGAAAAAGCTGTCACATACTCAAAACTTCAAACTAAAAAATTTATCAAAATTAACTTTCTAACATACTTGATAGTAGTAGTAGCATAGAATACACTATCACTATTAATAAAGAAAGCTAACATTTATATAGGACTCACATATTTGTGATTTGTATAAGAATCACAAAAACGGCCAGGCATGGTGGCTCACGCCTGTAATCCCAGCACTTTTGGGGGGCCAAGGTGGGTGGATCACCTGAGGTCAGGAGTTCAAGACCAGCCTGGTCAACATGGTGAAACCCCGTCTCTACTAAAAATACAAAATTAGCTGGGCGCAGTGGTGTGTGCCTGTAATCCCTGCTACTTGGGAGGCTATGGCAGGGGAATTGCTTGAGTCCAGGAGGTAGAGGTTGCAGTGAGCCAAGACTGTACCATTGCACTCCAACCTGGGTGACAGAGCGAGACTCCATCTCAAAAAAAAAAAAAAAAAAGAATTACAAAAACAAAGGTAGCATTTTTAGCAAATAAAGTATGCCTGCAATATGTTTTTATAGGACCTTAAAGAGCCACTTACTCTAATTAGGAAATGTACAATTTGGAGTTTGATTTTAAAAAGAAAGAACTAGGTAGAAAGAGGAGACAGAAAGTTATAGTAGTAATAGGAAAAGAAAAACATGGTGAAAATACATCTTTTCATAATCAATTTTTTTTTTTGAGACAGAGTCTTGCTCTGTCACCTAGGCTGTAGTGCAGTGGCATGACATTAGCTCACTGCAACTTCTATCCCTCAGATTCAAGTGATTCTCCTGCCTCAGCCTCCTGAGTAGCTGGGATTACAGGCACATGCCACCACTCCCAGCTAATTTTTTGTATTTTTCTAGAGACGGGGTTTTGCCATGTTGGCCAGGCTGCTCTTGAACTCCTGATGTCAAGAGATCCATCTGCCTCAGCATCCCAAACTGCTAGGAGTATAGACATGAGCCACTGCGCCCGGCCCATAATAGATCATTTTAAGAGCTGTTTCCTGTCAAAATCATATTCTATTATTCTCAATAATGGGACAATAAAGATGGAAAGAATTAGCCAAAGATGAAACAAAATGAATGAAAGAATGAGGTGGGCAAGTCATAAAATAAGATTACTAAGACTGTATTATTAGATGAGTTATTTGGGCTTAAAAGGTGGCCATCTTTATTACACCATGAAATAAAGAAACAGGCTGGGTTCAGTGGCTCACGCCTGTAATTCCAGCACTTTGGGAGGCTGAGGCGGGTGGATCACGAGATCAGGAGTTCGAGACCAGCCTGGTCATCATGGTGAGACTCCCATCTCTACTACAAAAATAAAAAATTAGCCAGATGTGGTGGCGCACACCTGTAATCTCAGCTACTCAGGAGGCTGAGGCAGGAGAATTGCTTGAACCCGGGATGTGGAGGTTGCAGTGAGCTGAGATTGCACCATCGCACTCCAGCCTGGGCAACAGAAACTCCGTCCCAAAAAAAGAAATAAAAAACAATCCTTATACCCATTGTGTGTATTCACTGACAGCAACATGATGAAGTTTCCATAGAAACAACATTCTGCTCACCTAACTTCCCACCTTTTTCAAAGAGCAGTCAGTAAACAGTCAATAATATTCATTTTAACAGATAACATACTGGTAATAAAGGGAGTTACAGCAGAAATCTGTCCTCAATATAATTTACTAGGGAAGATGAGACAAATAGAAATGAAAAATTAAAATACATGGTTTCTTTCCTTTTCAGGGAATATTTATCCCTGAATCAAGTGGAGTAAGGGAACAGAGAATCTTGCAACTGAAATGTTTCTGGAAGTAAACTCCCGTACACAGTGGAATCGAGTGGTAAGCCCAGCCTTTCTAAGTGTCTTTTTACCTAGTAGTAAAAATAAGAATTATCCGCTCAGAAGACAGTAGGGATTGGCACAACAAATGTTGGAAACAGAGTTTCCAGATTAGGAAAGCCATATTTCAGTATAAATTACTCTTGGACTTCCCCCACTCCCAATAATGCCTTTCGAGGACTGGTACTGAAGAGAGATTTTTCTGACTGTGGAGATACAGAGGTATTTTTTCCCCCAGTCATTTGAAAAAAAAAAAAAGTTACTGAGTTATAATTTACATACCATACAATTCATCTGCTTTAAGTAGACTATGCCATGATTTTAAATATATGCACAGTTCTGTAACTATCACCACAGGTGGAGTTTTGAGTAGTAAGCAAATCACTGAAAAATTGTGTCTCGTGATTTCAGCTCTTACAGCGTTAACTCTTTGAATTTCTTTCTTCTCCCACTCCCCAAGTAATCATTTCCAGGATAAAGTATGATGCTGACACTAATATGAGAGAACTTCAAGAAGTTTATGGAAAAAAATGGTATTAAAAAATAAAAATAATAACTTTCTTTCTCCATATAAACTCCATCAAGCTCAAGACACTTCTGTAAGTAAAGATACCAGCCATTTAGTCCACCCCTAAAGAACTCCAGGTCCTGGGAATTTAACCATGTCAGCGTACTCTTTCACTTAAAAAAATTTTTTTTTTTTTTTTAGATGGAGTCTCACTCTGTCGCCCAGGCTGGAGTGCAGTGGCATGATCTCGGCTCACTGCAACCTCTACCTCCCGGGTTCAAGCGATTCTCCTGTATCAGCCCCCCAAGTAGCTGATTCCAGGCGTGCACCACCACACCTGGCTAATTTTTTGTATTTTTTGTAGAGACGGGATTTCACCATGTTGGCCAGACTGGTCTTGAACTCCTGACCTCAAGTAATCCGCCTGCCTCGGCCTCCCAAAAATATAAAAAAACAGGCATGAGCCACCACGCCAGCCCCTTTTCACATTATTATTATTATTTTTTAAAAGGGTGCCATTTACACATTTTTAAAGATTAAGAAACAAAAATATATCAGAAGGGGTCAAATAAAGACTGCAAGGTGAATGCCTAATCATTTCCCATCAAACCTCTTGCAAAATTGCCCTTGCTTGATGAGAGGAATAAGCAGGAGCATTGTCATGGTGGGGAACTCTCCAGTGAAGCTTTCCTGGGCAGTTTGTTGTTGTTGTTGTTTTGCTAAAGTTTTGGCTTTCTCATAATAAGCCTATCTGCTTATTTTTGTAATAAGCACAAATTATCATTCTTTGGCCCTCCGGAAAGTCAACAAGCAAAATGCCTTGAGCAGCCAAAAAAACTGGTGCCATGATCTTTGCTCTGGGACTGGTCCATTTTTGCTTTGACTGGACCACTTCCACCTCCTGGTATCCATTGTTTTGATTGTGCTTTGCCTTCAGGATTGTATTGGTAAAACCATGTTTCATGTCCTGTTAGAATTCTTCAAAAAAATGCTTCAGGGTCTTGATCACACTTGTTTAAAATCTCCATGGAAAGCTCTGCTCTTGTGTGCAGCTGACCTGGGTGTGCAGTTTTAGCAACCTTTGAGTGGAAATTTTGCTCAGCTTAAATTTTTCGGTTAGAATTGTGTGAGCCAAACCAATTGCAATGTCTATGATACTGGCTTTGGTATCTGCTATTGTTGGTCATCTTCTATGAGAGTATGTGAGAAACAAACTTACCCATCCAAACCCAAAGAATGGACTCAGAGACCCAGAGAACTGTGAAAGTGAGACTTTTAATGACAGTCTTGCAAGATTGGGTGTCTGATAGACAAGCACACCCAGCACAGTTTTTTTAAATTTTATTTTATTTTTTTGAGATGGAGTTTTGCTCTTGTCGCCCAGGCTGGGGTGCAGTGGCACGATCTTGGCTCACTGCAACCTCTGCCTCCCAGGTTCAAGTGATTTTCCTGCCTCAGCCTCCCAAGCAGCTGGGATTATAGGCGCTTGCCACCATGCCCGGATAATTTTTGTATTTTTAGTAGAGATGGAGTTTTGCCATGTTGGCTAGGCTGGTCTCAAACTCCTGACATATGGTGATCCACCTGCCTCAGCCTTCCATGGTGCTGGGATTACAGGTGTGAGCCACTATGCCAAGCCCCAGCATAGTTGGTTTTTTTTTTTTTTGAGACGGAGTCTCACTCTGTCAACCAGGCTGGAGTGCAGTGGTGTGATCTCAGCTCACTGCAACCTCCGCCTCCCAGGTTCAGGTGGGGACTACAGGTGCCCGCCACCATGCCCAGCTAATTTTTGTATTTTTAGTAGAGATGGGGTTTCACTATATTGGCCAGGATGGTCTCTTGACCTCATTCATGATCTGCCTGCCTCAGCCTCCCAAAGTTCTGGGATTACAGGCGCGAGCCACCACACCCGGCCTCCAGCACAGTTTTAACAAGCAATTTATCTCCCAGTATGCAGGTCCCTCCCCCGGTTTCTCATAGGCTGAGTACTATGGGGTCACAATCTTCCCAGACATTGCCCATTAATTGTTGGGTAGGGGCTTTAGGTGTTTTTTTTTTTTGGGGTGGGGGGGTTGTCTTGCTGCATTTTATTGCAGCCCACAATGCACTGCAATTCTAGTTAGCTCGCGGGCTTTTCAGGTATTTAACTTATGACCTAAGTAGCTAGGCAGGTTGATAAGAGAAGACAAAGTGAGCTATTTTGCAGACTAGTAAACTTTCATCTTAGACTAAACTTTTTTGGTTTGGGTGAAGGCAACTAAAGGGGGAAGAAGTGTTGGGGAAGAGGGAGGGCGACAAGCAGGCATCAGCTATCCAAGCAGCGGCCCAGCTTGTCCTGTTTCTTCTGTAGTTTGCTGACCTACGCCCATGTAAGGCATTTTGTCTTGAAAACGGGCCACTGGGCCGGGCGCGGTAGTCAAGCCTGTAATCCCAGCACTTTGGGAGGCCGAGACGGGCGGATCACGAGGTCAGGAGATCGAGACCATCCTGGCGAACACGGTGAAACCCCGTCTCTACTAAAAAATACAAAAATCTAGCCGCGCAAGGTGGCGGGCGCCTGTAGTCCCAGCTACTCCGGAGGCTGGGGCAGGAGAATGGCGTAAACCCGGGAGGCAGAGCTTGCAGTGAGCTGAGATCTGGCCACTGCACTCCAGCCCCCGCAACAGAGCGAGACTCCGTCTCAAGAAAAGAAAAAAAGAAAACGGGCCACCATATACGTTATTGCCTTCAAGCATGAAAAGATTATTTTTTTCCTTGCAAATTGATGTGGGTAGTCTGCCACTGCAGGCTTCCTCTTCAACACTGTCTCATCCCTTCTTAAAATTAACTCTCTAATTATAAAATACTGATTTCTTTGAGGCATTGTGCCCATAAACTTTTTGTAAAGAATTAATGATTTTACCATTCTTTCACCCAAGTTTCATCATAAATTTGATGTTTATCCTTGCTTCAATTTTAACAGAATACATGTTGCTCTGATAGGGGCTCTTTTCAAACATATGTCTTATTCTTTTTAGTACATCAAATTAGATGCTGTTCATACATGTTATAACAAGATAGTACGAGTTTATTTTGGTGTAAAAAAATTTTCAAATCCATGCATGATTTGTTCATAACACACATTTTCCATTAACTTTTAAAAGTCTCCTCCTGAGATTATTGGATTGAATCAAAAGTATTTAAAAAATTTCTCTTGGTCGGGCGCGGTGGCTCACACCTGTAATCAGCACTTTGGGAGGCCAAGGCAGGCGGATCACGAGGTCAAGAGATCGAGACCATCCTGGCTAACACAGTGAAATCCCGTCTCTAGTAAAAATAAAAAAATTAGCCAGGCATGTTGGCGGGCACCTGTAGTCCCAGCTACTCGGAAGGCCGAGGCAGAATGGCGTGAATCCGGGAGGCAGAGCTGGCAGTGAGCCAAGACTGCGCCACTGCACTCCAGCCTAGGTGACAGAGTGAGACTCCACCTCAAAAAAAAAAAAAAAAAAAAAAAAAATTAGGTTGCTTCTGACAATGAAGTTGGTAAAGTTCATGCTTAATAAATCCACTGGTTGTGGGAGCAATTCATAAAACTGACAGTGAATGTATAAGGAGTTTAGAAAACCCTGAAACTCCAATTAACATGAGGATGTAATCTTAGGAGGCAAAACTGGAAGTGGTTGTAATTTGCTCAGCACAAAAGGAATCAACCATCTAGTATATTGTTTAGAGAATTGTGTGAAGATTAGTTTGTAGAAAGATAATTGCCAGTCTTTACCCAGCGCTCTCCAGGGTACAGAGACACAGAATCCAGGTGCTGTGAATTTATCTGTCTTGGAGAGAAATACTTTGTTATGGGGGCAGGGATCATTTATCAGGTCTCAGGATCTGAATGAAATATCCCTCAAAATGATTCACCTTGTTTTGTTCTCATTTCCAAATAAGTTGTTTATTGTTTTTTTGATGTTTTACTCTTGTGGACTGAAATATGTTAACTCTGGTTAACTGGTAACATCCTTAATTGTAATCATCACCAAGCTAACGCCATCCTGGGAGACCTGATAAAACAGCCGTCAAGACTTTTCCTGCCATATACTGACCTCATCATCAACTCCAGAACAGTTGGTTACATTCAAATACAAAAAAAGATGCCAGTGGAGAAATAAGAACGTCCTATTCACTCTCAATTAAGTTCCACTTTGTATTGTGCTGAACTGAACAAAATCAGAATTACTGCATTAAATTAGACAGACAAGAATAAATTAAAGTAAATTCAGGTTGGGTGTGGTGGCTCACGCCTGTGATTCCAGCACTTTGGGAAGCCAAGGTGGGCAGATAACTTGAGGTCAGGAGTTAGAGAACAGCCTGGCCAACATGGTGAAACCCCATCTCTACTAAAAATACAAAAATTAGCCAGGCGTGGTGGCGTATGCCTGTAGTCTCAGCTACTCGGGAGGCTGAGGCATCAGAATCGCTTGAACCTGGGTGGAGGAGGTTGCAGCGAGCCGAGATCCTGCCACTGTACTCCAGCCTGGGTGACAGAGCGAGACTCTATCTCAAATAAACAAACAAAAAGCAAATTCAGTGATATTTTTCTGGAATGAAAATACCTTGAAATTAAAAGTACCTATGTATTGTCTCATCCCTTCTCAAAATGAACTATTCAATTATAAACTATGGATTTCAGTTATTACTTCAGTTATCATTGACTTATCATTAATTAACAGAAACTGTTAATTAATAATAACAGAAACTGCAGCTGCCAAAAATACAAAAATTAGCTGGGCATGGTGGCACATGTAATTCCACCTACTCGGAAGGCCAAGGCACAAGAATGGCTTGAGCCAGGGAAGCAGAGGTTGCACTGAGCTGAGATCACGCCATTGCCCTCCAGCCTGGGTGACAGAAGGCAACTCTGTCTCAAAAAAAGAAAAAAAAAAAAAATATATATATACACACACACACACACACACACACACACACACATCTATATATATACTTGAAGGATGGTCTGAAGGATAGGCAATCTATCCCTCCCTTGACAATTTTTCAGAAGTTCTTTTCCCTTTTGGGATCTATGGACTCCTTTAAGAAGTTGATTAAAATTTCAAATCCTCTTCCCAAAAAAAGTACGCACATGCATATAATTTTGTACATGCCTATATGCATATAATTTTGGAAAACATTACAGAAAGCTCAAGGATTACCAAAGGTCATCTGTAGGTAATGCTGAGGATCTTCAGACACAAGACCAAGCATCCCTGCTCATTTCAAATTGAATATGTATTTTGGGGTCACCGACAGACATTTGTAAAATATATTTCATCAGCTTTTAGAATTAAGAAAACATGTCCTTCTCCTGAATGACCTATTTATTTTTATCCCAAAGGCACTTTGGATTTTGAATACGCAATACTGGTGTACCCTTCTTTACCGCGACTTCTGCGAAGACTAAAGTAAAATTTGCAGTCTATCTCAACAAATTCAACAGGCTTTCACTGCAGGCATTTTGTATAGTAATTTATGCTTATTTCATTTAATCCACCCCTTACTTTCCCATTGCTCTAGTTTTCGTGTGTGTGTGTGAGAGATGGAGTCTTGTTCTGTCGCCCAGGCTGGAGTGCAGTGACCTGATCTCCGCTCACTACAGTCTCCACCTCGTAAGGGTTCAAGAGATTGTCCTGTCTCACCCTTCCGAGTAGCTGGGATTACAGGCACGCGCCACAATGCCCGGCTGTTTTGTATTTTTAGAAGAGACGGGTTTCGACATGTTGGTCTCAAACTCCTGACCTCAGGTGATCCGCCCGCCTCGGCCTCCTAAAGTGCTGGGATTACAGGAGTGAGCCACCACGCCCAGCCTCATCTACTTTTAATAATGTTTTAGGGTATCTCTGTAAGTTGCCTCACATCCTTGCGGAGAGGGACTGTTGTAAATAACATGAAGAAAATTATCCCTGAAATTCAGGGTGTAGATCTGTTATCTTTATGACTGCAGGGTTTGATTTCGTTGTTGTTTCCCCCTCCTTTTTTTTTTTTCTTTTTTCTTTTTGGAGGAGTCTTACTCTGTAGCCCAGGCCGCAGTGCAATGGCGCGATCTCGACTCACTGCAACCTCCGCCTCCAGGGTTCTAGCGATTCTCCTGCTTCAGCCTCCCGAGTAGGCTGGATTACAGGCGCCCGCCACCAAGCCCGGCTAATATTTTGTTTTTTCAGTAGAGACGGGATTTCACCATGTTAGCCAGGCTGGTCACGAACTCCTGACCTCAAGTCATCCGCCCGCCTCTATCTCCCAAAGTGCTGGCGTGAGCCACCGCGCCCCGCCTGATTTTAATTTGAATTCATTAGCGACGTTTAAAAATCCCAGGATTTCACATAAAAATCCAGATTGCAGACGTAGAAAAAAATGTAAAATGTTATCTCCCAATGCCGCAGGCAAATAGGATCACAGTCCTGAATAGCAACCGCGGTCTCCAGTGGTTACGGCTCTCATCCATTTCGCTCCATTTTATTACCTGGGAGGACCGGTATTTTCAATTTCAGTAACTTTTAGAGGAAATTTTTGAAAAAAGGACTGCACACACGCACCTTTTCTTCCTTCTCGTTCTTTCAAGGGAAACAACGGGAAACAATTCATTCTGCAGGCAATCTGCGCTAGTCCCACGGATAGGCGATTAACAAGAGATAAAGAGGTGTGGGTCCCAGAGGCGGTACTGTTACCCCTTCTGGTTGGCGGGTACCACGTTGAAAGGTCAGGGTACGAGCCCACTGCGACTAGCACAAGGAGTGCTGAACTGAGCTATGCAAAGTTCTGACGAGAAGGTGGAACGGTTCTTAATCAAAAGGATTAAGGAATCTAAATCGGTTTCGCTAAATTAGACACATCTGTCTAAGCAGCCACAGCCTGTTCGCAGCAGGGGCGGGAAGACAAACCAACGCCCAAGCTCTCCATTCAGTCACCGGCAACTCAGCTCTGGACTAGACGCACTCTACGAAGATACCCGGGTTTCCGGAGCAACCGCCCGAGCCCTCCCCCTTTAGCCCCGCCTCCGAGTCGCTTTCCCGCCAAAGGCCGTTATCGCCGCACAGCATGGTGGGACAAGGCTTTAAAGCTAGGTTTCACCAAGTTCTTTGAAGGTGCCGAGTTGCTTTCAAAGATCCTCATTCCTGGAGAGATTGACTATCCTTCAAGACCCGACCTGGATGACTAGCTCCTTTAACGAAAGTTCTTTATTTAACTTTTACCAAACGGCTGCTCACTCTATTCGCAAACCACCACAAGCGGGGAACGCGGGGGACTTTTTTTCCCCCTTCGTGCGGAGGGTGACGTCGCGCGTGCGTGCGCGTGCGTTGCGCGTATCCCTCGCACCACCCGTTGCACTCCCGCGCGTGCGTGTTGGGATCGAATCGCTGTTTCCTTCCGCTTCTCTTCCTCTGTCTCCCCCCCATATCCGTGCGCCGAGCTGATAAAGGCGCCATTTTGGAGAGGCCGTGGGAGACGTGGTGCCGCTGCGGGCTCGCTCTGCGGTGCGCTAGGCTTGGTGGGAAGGCCTGTTCTCGAGTCCGCGCTTTTCGTCACCGCCATGTCGGGAGGTGGTGTGATTCGTGGCCCCGCAGGGAACAACGATTGCCGCATCTACGTGGGTAACTTACCTCCAGACATCCGAACCAAGGACATTGAGGACGTGTTCTACAAATACGGCGCTATCCGCGACATCGACCTCAAGAATCGCCGCGGGGGACCGCCCTTCGCCTTCGTTGAGTTCGAGGACCCGCGGTGAGGCGGCATGGGGCTTGCAGCCTTGAGGAAATAGGTCCGAGTAGTCGGGGAAGGCTCCAAGGCCTTAACATAGAAACGGGGAAGCGGGGGCTCTTAGAGAGGTTGGGGCGAGACTGTATCGCCCATGCAGGAGTCGAGTAAGGAGCTGAGTTGGTGTGGCTTCTCTGGCGCCTCGCCTTGGACGTCCCCGGAGCCCATTCGCAGGCTGGAGCGGGAAACTGAGGCGCTGAGGGCTGGTGTAGTGGTTGGGAGCCTGGCGTGTTTCTGGGTGGGGGAGGGGCCATTCCTATTATGCGGCGCATGTGGGCTCTTCCACGTTGGGTGCGCATGTGCGGGGGGTTCCCGACTGAGCGAGCTTCTCCTTCTGGTCTTTCTCATGCCTTTTACTTTCTGCGATCCCGCAGAGACGCGGAAGACGCGGTGTATGGTCGCGATGGCTATGATTACGATGGGTACCGTCTGCGGGTGGAGTTTCCTCGAAGCGGCCGTGGAACAGGCCGAGGCGGCGGCGGGGGTGGAGGTGGCGGAGCTCCCCGAGGTCGCTATGGCCCCCCATCCAGGCGGTCTGAAAACAGAGTGGTTGTCTCTGGTGAGTGTACTGGTTGTGTGGATTGATGTGAAGGGACGGAAGCTACCTAAAATTTTTGTCTTGCATGACCGGTTTAACAATTGCAAATTTTTCATGCTAGGTCGTAAATTGCTTTAGTTTTTGGGTGAATTTAATAAACGAGGAGATTGCTGCTGTGGTGATTTACCAAATTAGGTTGCGGTACTAGATACGAAGATCCGTTACAAATAATTTTGGACTCTGGATTCCAGAATCTTACCAGCTCTTTACCTGGTATCACTTAAGTACACCTATTAAGTATTTTTAAGTACTCTTTGTCCTAATGTACCTTACCAACTTAACGTGAAATTTAAGATAATTGATACTAAGAAAAAAAATCACTTTTTCAGGACTGCCTCCAAGTGGAAGTTGGCAGGATTTAAAGGATCACATGCGTGAAGCAGGTGATGTATGTTATGCTGATGTTTACCGAGATGGCACTGGTGTCGTGGAGTTTGTACGGAAAGAAGATATGACCTATGCAGTTCGAAAACTGGATAACACTAAGTTTAGATCTCATGAGGTAGGTTATACACTTATTCTTTTCTTTGACCAGAATTGGATACAGTGGTCTTAACAGTGGAATTTGAAGGTAAGGATTCAGGCAAGGGTGTCCAAGTAAATTGCCAGATTTCTGGTTTTAGTTACATTGTATGCATTCAGCATGCCTGAAGATAGATGAAAGCTTAGATCTTTCAATGGAAAGTTCTGTCTATCCAATAGGGAGAAACTGCCTACATCCGGGTTAAAGTTGATGGGCCCAGAAGTCCAAGTTATGGAAGATCTCGATCTCGAAGCCGTAGTCGTAGCAGAAGCCGTAGCAGAAGCAACAGCAGGAGTCGCAGTTACTCCCCAAGGAGAAGCAGAGGATCACCACGCTATTCTCCCCGTCATAGCAGATCTCGCTCTCGTACATAAGATGATTGGTGACACTTTTTGTAGAACCCATGTTGTATACAGTTTTCCTTTATTCAGTACAATCTTTTCATTTTTTAATTCAAACTGTTTTGTTCAGAATGGGCTAAAGTGTTGAATTGCATTCTTGTAATATCCCCTTGCTCCTAACATCTACATTCCCCTCGTGTCTTCGATAAATTGTATTTTAAGTGATGTCATAGACAGGATTGTTTAAATTTAGTTAACTCCATACTCTTCAGACTGTGATATTGTGTAAATGTCTATTCTGCCCTGGTTTGTGTGAACTGGGATGTTGGGGGTGTTTGTGGTTATCTTACCTGGGGAAGTTCTTATGTTTATCTTGCTTTTCATGTGTCTTTCTGTAGACATATCTGAAGAGATGGATTAAGAATGCTTTGGATTAAGGATTGTGGAGCACATTTCAATCATTTTAGGATTGTCAAAAGGAGGATTGAGGAGGATCAGATCAATAATGGAGGCAATGGTATGACTCCAAGTGCTATTGTCACAGATGAAATTGGCAGTATTGACCTTATACTAAAAGGCAGGGGTTAAAAATGATTATATACGTTTTCCTTAAAACACTTGCAAGCATTTTATTCAGTTATCTTTAGCTACAATTGCTTTGCTCTTTAAACCTTGGCAATTGTGGCAAAATTATATTGCCCATTTTGTAGCAACTTATTTTGCTCCCTTCCCCCCATTTTTGTTTTAATAGGGACTAATGTGGGAAGAACTGGCTAATTTGTCACAGTGGTTAGTTACAACTGTTAATGTGTGACCTGCTGTTGGTGTACATGTGGGTACAGGGTGTCTTTAAATCCAACAAGATAGAGTATAATATCAATACTGCTAAATCTGCATGTCCTCTGTGTGACTGATAGAGCGTTGCTATTTCATTTTTTTAAGACAAAATGAAAGCAAAATATAGAGTTCCAATGTATTGGTGTAGATAATCTAGTTGGGAATACTTTTAAGTCTCACCTTCCCCTTTAAACTAATATTCATAATTGATTCATATGTTTAAAAGATTTTAATTTACAAATTAAATTGCAAATGGGAGCATTAGATATAGTTTTAGACTTAGGTGGGTAGCAATGCCAGTAAATTTAAATTACGTAACTTCTTGCAACCACGAAACCTGTAATACGCTGTACAGTAACAAGTGTTGGCATTATCAGTTGAACTGTAAATACAAAATGCTTCTTCCAATTAGTCTCTGATGATTAAGTTTCTAAAATTTATCTGAACACCATTCAGAAACTTGTTTTGGGGAATTTGATAGTTATTGATGTGCATCTGTTAAACTGATGACAGACATAACTCATCATTCCCCAGAAACCTTTTTTGATTACAGTATCTAACATTTTGCCTCCTCTTTTTTGGTTTTGCTGGTTATAAAGGTTTGGATTGGAGAGGGCTCACTGGATCCCAATCCTTGGAGCTGGATCATTGGATTCAAATCATAATGTGGATAGGATAGGGAGGATGAATTACCAGGATTCATGGAGCGGGATCAGATTACCAGGAACATAGGAGTGGATTCCTGCCCCAACCAAACCGCATTCGTGTGGATTTTTTTATTCAACTTAATTGGCTATTCCAAAGATTTTTTTTTTCCTATTTTTGACGATTGGAGCCCTTAAGATGCACGATGGAATTGTGTTTTGCGTTTTTTGGTAAAAGGAGCAAAGCGAGGACCTGGAGATAAACGCTGGAGCAATCTCCTTGGAAGGATTCAGCACGAGTAGATGGTAAACATTTAAAGGGGAAAGGGGGGGTTTGTTTAAAATAGTAAATCAGTAAGTCACTTCTAAATTTAAAGAAAACAAAATTGGAGTTGAAGAATAAGTAGGTTTCCAATTGGCTATTGCCGTTTTTCTTTGAAAAAATAAACATTTTTTAAAAAACTATGCATGGTTGTCCTTTTTCCTCTTCATGTAAGATTCTAACTGGGTCTATCAGTTAATCTTTAAATTGTTAAGTAAGATAAGATTTTGACTCTTGTATTAATGTGTTAGCAAATTAAAAGTTCTTAAAAGGCACTAATGGTATTAGCCATCTTTTATTGTTAATTGTAAAAGTCTTCAGGGGAAGGCAAAAGGGGAGAATAAGGCATTTGTGTATGTAACTTGGTAAATGATGGTGGGGGGTTGGATCTAGCATCTGAAAGATAAGCTTCTCTACTTTGTTATAAAGTGGTTAAAAAACTAGATGCTGCTTATTTTCTGGTGGTCATAGACAACATAGGCTTTTGTGCAAAGTTGGTTGATGGCTAGTAAATTAATGTTCACTTGGAGATAGCTTTTGATATTTTCAATGAAACTCATCTCAGAAAAAGGTAAGTATTAAATGTTAACATCAGCACAGAGGTATTAGAACTGTTTTTTGTTTTTGAGACAGAGTCTCGCTTTATTCCCCAGACTGGAGTGCAGTGGTGTAGTCTGGGCTCACTGCAACCTCCACCTCCTGGATTCGAGTGATTCTCGTGCCTCAGTCTCCCGAGTAGCTGGGATTACAAGTGTGTGCCACACTTGCCTGGCTAATTTTGTGTTTTTAGTAGAGATGCAGTTTCTCTGTGTTACCCAGGCTGGTCCCAAACCTCCTGGCCTCAAGTGATCTGCCTGCCTTGGCCTCCCAAAGTGTTAGGATTACAGGTGTGGGCCACCATGCTCGGCCTGTAGAACTTTTAACACAAGTCACATTTCTTTTTTGAAAGGGAAAGAGTGTAAAAGATTAACTGCTTCTTTGGATGAATCATTGCTAATAAAAAGCTGGGCATTTAGAATTTTGCCTTATAAGCCCTTCTCATCCATAAGATTATTTTGTACCTAAAACTTTGGTGTTCTCTACCAAAGCAGTTGTTAAAAACTTGTAGTCTGCTACTTTTTGTATTTGTCTACTGACAGCCCCTTGATACTATTTAGGTTGGGGGAGGGGACCTAAAATAAGTAACTAGACTTTATTTCCCTCGGGTGCTAATCATAGTTGGAAGTTGAATTTAAGGTGATTATTCGGGTGACAATTAAAAACCTAGGGAAAACCAGAAATCTTGGTAGTGGAAGAAATGTGTAAGGTTACCCCAATCAGATTTTAATGAACGTTGTGGAATGTTGGAAAGGGGATGTTGAATGCAGAATTTCACTAAGTAAAGTACTTAGTTTAAATTTATTAAGGATGTAGCTCTTTTTATGTAAGAATTTAATGTAATGGCCAAAAGGCAGTTTACTGTTTAAAATTTGAATAATTTTACATGACATTCTTGAAGTTCTAAGTTCTGTTTTATGTGTAGAACATTTTAAAAATTCAGATTATTAAAGGGAAAATAAATGATTAATGATCATTTTGTAAGGTTAATGTGAGCTAGACTTAAGCAAACTTTGGTTCATTTGTGTTCATTGAATGTTTTGGAAACCACCAAAAAATGTAAATGGCCTTCACTCAAGTTTGAGTGTTTAAAGTTGAAAGATGTGCTCAAGTAAAAGTTACGGTAATTCTAACTTCACATTGAAATGAGAGAGCATTCCTTGTTATACAGGCTGAATTTGAAGATTAGAGAGGACTTCATGTTTACTTACGAAAGGTAAAGGGGCATAGATTTTGTAGTTAAGATGACCAGACAGCTAAAAGCTGTGATGGGAAGTATGGACTTCCAGCTCCTATTTATAGTCTCAGAAAATGGACCTTTAGGTCTCTATCCATATTGGCAATTATTAAAGTTACACCCTTTTGAAACTACAAAAGCTGTCTTGGAATTTTCCCCTCTTCTCCCTATTTATGTCCCCTTAGAATGTTTTAGGGAGCCTATAATTATTTTCTAACCAAGGAAAAACTTAAGTCTCTTTAAGAAGCAATTACTTTTCATAACATCAGATTGAATAACCCACCTTGCTGTTCAGCCCACATCCTACTGGAAACAAAAGGTAAGAAACCCATTTTCTGGTTCCTGATTGTTTGGGTCTGAATTTTGTTTTTAAAATGAATCTAAGTTTAATATTTTTAAAAATGCTGTTTGGAATATGAATAGATTCCCCATAAAATGGTTTTTCCTGTTTTATGCTTTAGAAAATATTCAGTGCTCACGTCTGCGCATCATAGTGCTTGCATTTAATATGATTTATTGTAGAATCTCAACTTTTCTTGGTGTTGCCTTTGAAACATTGTCTTGGTCATTAGGGCTGGTGTTTTCACATTTCTGTGGTCAAGGTGAATTTCTTATGTGTGCCTTTTTGCTTACTTTGTATATGAATTTTGTAATTTAAATTGCAAGTAAGTTATATATATGTATTTACCATAAATAGTATTAAAAGATGAGAAACTGTTAGACTGAAGTTCTGTTGTAACATAACCACTCTTATTTCCATCACAGTATGAAGAGTGCAAACGCAGAAAACAGATTACAGTCTCTTATCCATTTTTTGAAATCCAAAAACTATATGAAAACGAAAGATTTTCTGTTGTTGAGCTAATTAAATGTGAAACCTGACCAGAATTGCTGCCTTCATTTTGCACTTAGTGTGACTAAACTGTTTCCTGTTGAACTTCATTATTCATTGCACAGTTGCCACAGACTTTGCTGAGGGTTTTATGTAATACAGGGTATATATGTACCTTACAAAGTGCGTACAGCTCTGGATCCCAGATATATCTGTCCCCAAAGAGTTCATGTAAGGGAGTGTACTAGCATACACAGGCCTAATGCTTTTGTCTGTAACTGGGGTGTCTTGACTGAAAAACCTATTATTGTGAATCCTTTATTGATTGAATTTTAAGTTCCCCTATCTTTTTAGGCTGAAGCAGCCACAAGAAAAAAAGGTATGGCCCACATTCTTTACATTCTGTTGTATTAGTGGACTCAACAATTATATCCCATTGAAGCAAATACTCAGGCATCCTAGAGTGTACAATACAACATTCTTTTGAGTTATTGTTTCTGTATCAGTACTTACAGGAACATTGACCAATTAGATCCTATAGGAAAAGCTGGGATTGGCATGAAGTAAAGAGATTATAAGGAAGCATCTGTTCATTGTGTCTATTGTGATTGTCTATTGAATAAATAGTAATGCTGCTAAGGTAACTTTTGCTTTAAACGTGGACCCCAAAAATAGTATACTTAAACCAGTACTTATTCCTGTTATTGAGACCTTTGGAGTGCTTCTTGGTAGCTTTGAAAGCTAATGCCTAACAATCCTGAGGGTGGTTGTGAGCTTGTAATGATTAAAGGAAGGATTTTTTATTATTATAAAAATCACTCCGTGCTTCATTAATGCACAGAATAAAAACGGAATAAATGTCATATATAAGTTAACTTAGGCAGATATAACATTTGTAGTTTACAACATTTTACTAGGTGCTAGGCTGGGATTTCAGGGGGTGAAAAGTCATACATGACTTTTCATAAGAAGTTTAATATTTAGGTAAGCAAAACAGAACACAGTTCAGCTTGACACTCAAGCATCGGGTTAAAAAGCATAAAACTTCTGTCACCAGATAACTTCTAAGTGCCAACTGTTGGTAGAACTGTGGACATGAAGATAGTGGGAACAGCTTTTCTAGGATACTATACTCATCTCCACCAAATGCTCTTTGAACAAAAACAACTCTTGATTTTTTTTTTTTTTTTAACAACATGCTGTACTGCTCTCCATTGGAGTAAGTGCTAGGGAAAATCACTTAGCCACTAGAGGGAGCTATAACACAAAATTAAGCAGGAAATAATCCCCATTGTAGATAGGTACAACAAAGTGGAGACCAGCTTAACTACCTTTGATCCTCTGTATCAGCTCTAAAGTTAGTTGGGTTGGGTAAGTTTTCTTGTAACTTTACCTTTGTCTTCCCATCTTTTGTGCAAAATTCTTCCCCTTTTCAGCTTTTGCATCCATTTAGGTTTTCGGTAGAGTTTAACTTACAGTCACTCATTTTGTAACGGAAAAATCTAGGTTCTGGGACTAAGAAAATACTGAAGACATAAGTCTGCTTGTTTTTCTGCCTACCTTGTACATCAGGTATGGAGTAATAAGGCCTTGAATGTGAGAATTGGCAACAGGAGTTAGGTGTGCTGGGGAAATAAAATCTAGGCATAACAATTTGGTTATGAACTGGAAGAAATGAATATGCTTTCAGAGACCTGTACTTTGCTTTTACGGTGTGACAGTTTCAGGCGTGATCTTATTTCTCAGTATTACCTAAGAGGTTCTTAAAATTTGCCTTAAAATCCTACTTATGTGTCAACTTAGCTGTTTGCTATTTTCTAGGCCTCATTTAAGTAGCAGGTTGTCTTGTGATCAGAAAGTCAGTACACACAGTAGTTAATGTCATATTAACAGCTGAAAACTACTGAGAATTAAACACTTTAGTATTTTAGTATTTAGTATTGACTAAACACTTTAGTCATTCCCATCATCCCTTTCTCCCCAGGTTTCTTTTATAAAAATGGGAAGGACACAAACTTATCTCCTGTTTAAAGTATAAATTGTCATTGAGAATACTAAACCTTTTAGGCCCTCATGATGGGATTTAGTCGTCCAGAAAACAGGTGTGGTACAACTGGCCTTAAAATATTAATTTTAGAAAGTCGGTCTGTTTCAAAGAATGAGGCACTAAAAATGGACAAAGTGGACTTCTTGTGGGGGAAAAAGGAATCAAGTTTACACAGTAGGGATTTCCCTGCCTGCTAAGTTAACACTAAGTAGCAAGGAAGGCTACAGAAAGTAGTTACTGTTAACTAGTAGTCTTGCTGCAAATTGGATTGACAGCTGAAAGGGCACTAACTAGATTGAAGCCTGTCTTTAATCCTGTAGATGTTAACTCTGGTGTGCCTTTGATAATTTTTAAATAACTTTTGAAAATGCACTCTGAAGCCACAAATGAGGCAAATGAAAATTCAGAATTCTCTTTATAGAAAGAAAAGTGCAAACCTGGAGATTGTAAAGGGCTAAGAAAAATAATGGTAGATTTATTCCCTCAGGTGCTGTGTATTAGAGGAGTCTTTATATGTCATTTTGGGATAAGCTTTCAACAATTATTAAGGCTTAATACATAGGACTGTAGGATCAGGCAAACAAAAGGGAAGGTATAGCCTTTAGATAGGACTGGGAAGTCCTGGGTGTATCTCTTCTGCCCTTAACAGTGGCATTCCTAGAAATTTGAACTACAAAACAACCGCCAAGAGTGACATTCACTTTTTTTTTTTTTGGTCTGTTTTTGACACAGGGTCTCTGTCACCCAGGCTGGAGTGTAGTGGCGTAATCTCAGCTCACTGCAACCTCCGCCTCCTGGGTTCAAGTGATTCTCCTGCCTCAGCCTCCCAAGTAGTTGGGATTACAGGTGCCCACCACCACACCTGGCTAATTTTTGTAGTTTTAGTAGAGACAGGGTTTCACTATGTTGGCTTGGCTGGTGTCTGAACTCAAGACCTCAAGTGATCTGCCTGCCTCGGCCTCCCAAAGTGCTGGGGTTACAGACGTGAGCCACTGCGCCTGGCTGACATACACAACCTAAGGCTAGAAATGTAAAATGTTGGTTCACAGTGCAATGAGCACATTCCAAAGAAAACTCAAATGGCTCCTTTGTACTCTAAAAACAGTAAATTTGCAGCAAGATGATAGTCAAGTTCTGTGTCTTCAGGGTGTCATTGCATCTATGATTTAGACTAACCTAGAGATTTGTTTACTTGCCAAATAGAGTTCTTCAAGATGCTGTTTGGATTTGTCTTACCATCTCCAACTGCCATATCGGCATTTTTGTCTGTACCCAAATTCATATTACTGAAGTGTTAGAGCTGATTTCAGTGACTCCAGTTTCTTCTTAAAACATGTCACTCCCATAATATGAGTTAACAATGGGTTATATTCTACCTTTCCAATTTATCCTGTTCTCAATTACATCTTTCCCCTACCCTGGTTGGTTTGGTAAATATATATATATTTTTAACTCTACAGACCCAGGAACTTGAATATATTTATATTTCCCAATAAGCTAAATGCAATGCTGACAGTTTAATATTGATTGGCGAGATGGAAAGAACTTAATACTCCCTAAAAGCAAAGCACTGTAGAAGTCTGTTTCACAAACTGTTCGTTAACTGAGTGGATTATTGGAGAAGGTATTTTAATACTAATAACTCCTCAGATTTGAAGCCAGAAATTTTGAATTAATTTAAATGCTAGCCTAAGTCCAAGTATAATGGATAAGTAAATGTTGCTCCCAGAATTGGTCTTGCAAAGTAAGACCAATTGTAAGACCAAAGTAAGTGGTTTTGTTGTAAGCTATGCACACTTTCAGTACAGATCACCAAGAACTGATGACATTGTCCCCTAAAAGACTTAAGTAGTTGCCTCCTAGGTATATCCTTTTTCAGTCATTCTCTTTTAAGCTTCTTACAGAAGAAGCTTTAAGTTGCCTCTGAATTTAGTGGTACTGCCTCAATGAGAATTTCTGCATATTTCTCTTTGGGATGGAATCATTTTGGTTCTTTTTTGTTGTTGTTTTGGTAACTATACGTAAAGAGATTAATACATAATGTCTTGTGAAGAGACTAGTATGTATGTATATTATTCCTTGGGTTGGGAGTCTTTAAGCATTACTTCAGGACGCTGACCCTGGTCTTCAAGTTTATAGGATCAGCTAGCTTAAACAATGCTCTCAAAACCAAGCGATCGAGCATTCATACATTTTAACACCCCACACCCTAAATCCCATAAGCAGCCCTGTTCCTTTTGCCGTTAAAAATCTCAGTCCTTCATGATCACACCTAATGACTGAAACATTCTTGAACTAATTGCATTGTTTCTGCTTTGCTTTTCTTCAACATGTTTTAAAAAGTGTGCTACACATGCATGCACATGTTGACTTTAAGCTGTTCTCTAGTTCAACATGTATGTTTTCTTTCCCTCAGCTACATAGTAAACTGGGGGCAAAGGCTGTGTTTTTTTTTGTTGTTTGTTTGTTTGTTTTCTAGATGGCGTCTCGCACTGTCACCTGGGCTGGAGTGCAGTGGCGCAATCTCGGCTCACTGCAACTTCCACCTCCTGGGTTCAAGCGATTCTCCTGCCTTGGCCTCCCAACGTGCTGGGATTATAGGCATAAACCACCGCGCCTGGCCCCCCAGAGGCTATGTTTTTAACTTTTTGACATTTCTTCTAAGATGTCCAGAATGCTAGTACCTACCTATACCTTAATAAATGTTTGTGAATAAATATATTATTGAAATCTTAGGCTGGTGTGCCACATAGCTTAAATCTGAGACACTGTTCTTCAGTCAGATCACACATATTCCTAGAATAGTAACCTCAAATTTGGGTTTATGCCCTTGCTACCTTTTACATATTTTTTGTAGAGACAGGGTCTTGCTCTGTTTCTCAGACTGTTTTTGAACTCCTGGGCTCAAGCAGTCCTCCCACCTTGACTTCCTAAAAGTGCTGGGATTACAGGTATGAGCCATTGTGCCCAGTCCTGATACTGTGGCCCATATTAATCCTCATGTAGTATTTAGTCTTATTTTGCAATTTGAGGAAATAGGCTCAGAGATGTTAAAGTGTCAGGCCCAGAACTTGAATCCAGGTTTTGTGATGAGAAATTCTTGTTTGTTTTACTACCAGGTGGTTTTTTAAAGCCAGCCTGCTTTTTCCAGTTGGGAGGCCTTGGGGAGAAAAGTCTGACCCAAGTGAAAAACACCTGTAATATCTACCAGATGCCAGCAGGGTGTCCCATGGTGCTGTCTTTGATCCACGTTCTTACCCCATGTACTGAGGGTTGTTCTAGAGTAGGACTACATCTAGTCACAGTGGCCATGGTCCAGAGCCTGGCAGCAAGAAAGTGGGATGCCTAGCTCCTTGACTTTCCAGTGTGCAGTGCATAGCCAGCTCTCAGAGAAGCCCTTGCCCTCTTTTGACCTCTACCATTGAGGCTGGCCCACAGGAGTACAGCTGGTCACACAGTGGCCAGGGCCTGGTAGCCACTCAATAACTATGCAGCAGCCCCACAAAAAAAATCATAGAAAAGAACCTGTGAAAGGGTAAATGTTTAAAACATCTGCATTTGTGTTGATAGCTGAGTATACACTTAAATTTGTATTAGTAACAGATCCACAAAAATGACCCACTCTAGGAAGATGAGTTTTAAAAGCCAGTGTGTGGTAACTTCGTTTCCAATAAAAATGTTTGCATTACACTTAGCATATGCATACAACCTCTTAGGTATCGGTTTTTGTATTCAGCAACCCTAGTTGGTCATCTACAGTGTCAAAACTATCACTTATGTGAAAACAAATGAGCAAATAGCCCTTTAAAAATTTCCTTTCCCAGTGCTCCTTAAACACTTTATACAAATATCTGTAACTGTTTTATAATTATTTCTTTGCAAGTCTTGGTTTCTTCACTAGAGAATATTCTTAGAAGTATCCCCAGTGACAGTACAGCTCCTGGCATTTAGTAGGTGCTCAGTAATTATTTTACTGAAATACTAATGCTTCCGTAATAGTTCTGGGATAATTCTACACACGAGCCATTTTTCTAAGAAGAGTTCACATTAGAGAGGTCTTTGTTTTGTATTCAAGATGATTAATTATGAACTGGGAAGTTAGTCCCTGGGGTGTCCTGGCTGGCCTTTGGAAATCTTCACTACATCTTTCTGGGTTGGAATTCTCACCACAGCCTTAATGTGGGGCTGTATCTGAGCTGTCTCTGAGTGCTGTCCATTTGATATGTCGAGGACTGGGTGTTTACCAGGGCTCTTCAAGCCATTGGGAGAAACAGCTGAAGAGTAACCTACTGATTTGAGATGTGGATTTGTACCCCATCCCTTTCTCCTCCCTGTTTCCCACAGGAGTTTTATCTCAAACTCCTAAGTCATTTTTAAGGAGATCACTGGAACAAACTCCAAACCTACCCTCTAATAGTCAAGTTTACCTGAATTTTCTTAGTTCTCTTGGGAGAAGACTAATCACACATTGTAGTACCAACTTGGACTCTTCATGTGCTTTTATTAACTGATTAGAGTAACGCCTCAGCTAAAGTGTATAGAACATACATGGGGCTTCCTCAGGCTTCAGAATCAGCTTCACTAGATGTGCTATGTAGGAGGCCACGGAAAAATTACTGTAGGAGTAAAAGTTACCAGTTCTGATGCAAACAATCCTCTTGTCCCCAAGAAGTATCACTAAGGGATTTTTTTTTGTCCCATATTATAAATTGGCCTGAAAATATCCTTTCATATGTGAGGAATGAGTATATGGTGACTTTCTCCTTTAAAGTATGAACTGCTAAAGGACAGAGATAATACGTATTCTGTATTCCAACACCCACTGTGTGTTTCTGGTCTTTGTACCAGGTGCTCAGGAAGTGTTTTCACTGGCTTGGGTTGACTACTTGCCATCTGCTCTCTGAGCATTCATTTCTGAATGAAAAGGGAGAAAGTGAAAGGAGTGGTGGGAAGAAAGAGGAAGCTGGAGAAATAAGAGGAAACAGCTGGAGGAGGGAGGTGACGCTGAGGAGGTGGAACTTACGTAAGGTCAGTAAAACAAAAAGCTAGCTGAGGGCAGGGTCAGGCCCTGGGGGTAGAGGGCTAATTAACTTCTGTCAGCTAGTTGAATAGAGCCTTGCGTGCTTTGTTAGAGACCAAAGGTACTTCAAAGGAAAAAATCTAGATTCTTCCCTGTGTACCTTAATAATTGTTCATCAGGTCAAAATCTGTCCTGTCCTCTAGGAATTCTGGTCTTCCCTCAGGCCTAGCAGAGAGCTTTCTGCCACTACTCAGGCAACCAAGGGTGAAGTGCTTCAAGTAGTATTTGTGGACAGCAGCAGGTAAGCTTGGTGTGTTATTCACAGCTTAAAGAGTAAATGCTGAGTACAGCTGTTGTCCATGTGTAGAGCTTTTAACAACCAGCTCAGCAGGCTCCTTCACCTGCTTTTATGCTGGGACCAGATGACTGAATGTAGAACTTCAGGCACTTTTTTTTTTTTTTTTGAGATGGAGTCTCGCATTGTCACCTAGGCTGCTAGAGTGCAGTGGCACGATCTTGGCTCACTGTAAGCTCTGCCTCCTGGGTTCACGCCATTCTCCTGCCTCAGCCTCCCGAGTAGCTGGGACTACAGACGCCCACCACCATGCCTGGCTGATTTTTGTATTTTTAGTAGAGACAGGATTTCACCGTGTTAGCCAGGATGGTCTCTATCTCCTGACCTGGTGATCCGCCCACCTCGGACTCCCAAAGTGCTGGGATTACAGGTGTGAGCCACCATGTCTGGCCCTTTAGGCACTTTCTACTTCTCAAAGTCAAGAAACATCCTTTAAAAAGTTAGTTCCCTTTCCTGGAGCCTAAGCCATATCTTATCTAAGCCTTGTGTTGCCATCTGTTGGCATTGTTTTCTAGAATGGAGCAGCTTTCTCAAAGTTTGGTCTTGCTAGACATGAGGTCATGTCAGTGTCTTAGGTCACTGCTGCTCACCTTCCTTACCCAGGGAGCATACTGCATAGGTTTCTGAACACCTGTTTTCATTATTCACTGTTCTTCTCACTACCAAGAATGGAGGGACCCTCAGTTGAAGATCAAATTGACTGAAGAAAAACTGGAGAGAGATGTTTCTCTTGGAGTTTGGATAGAGTATTGATAACATGTTTTTGCCCTGCCTTGCTCTTCACAAGAACATTGGGCCAGGCATTAACAATTAGTAATTTTTTTTTTGCATATGAACAGTATTTTTTTTCTGGTGATGTAGATGGGTGCATATGACACTAAACAATGCTGTTTAGTGTCATCATATCCCTCTTAACTGGTGGGATGTATTTGGGGTGGAGGCTATAGCCAATGAGAAGAGGGTCACCTCTGTACCGGATAAACTTTGTATAGGAATTTAGTTTATTTTTTGACTATTAGCACAATGCTATAATTGAGCTAATCTTTGTAGTTTGGTGCAGGACCACCAAGTTTGTGTGACCTATTACCTACTTTTTCCATGCTCAGCCATTACCCTGTCCTGGGGCATCTGAGGGCAGTAAGGAACAGGTGTCCAAAGGAGGAATGTTGGTGCCTATGGTATGTTTTCCAGTTGTATTGGATTTCTTACTTGGTGTATTTTTGACTTGTCTTAGTTTCTTTCCTTGTGGTCTCTGCTATTTTACTTGCTATTTGTTGGATATTCTCCCCTGTCATTAAAGAGTTGCAAAATGGAAGTTAGTATTTCTATGCAAATGCTTAGGTTTAGCGTTGATTTTTGCAGGTGTCCTTCAACAGGTGTGAAGGTGATAAATGTGTTTCCATGGCTTTAGACTCATTTTTGAAGGATTGGATTGTGTGAACATTCTTAGAAACAATAGAATGTTTTAATTAAAAGCCCTCGACTACCAGTTGAACTCAGTGTCTACTAGGAAAATGGGTAGATTTGTTACATTGTCCCTTTGCTGTCTGTGACTTTGTTCCAGTTGTCAAGGAATTTAAATGGGTATTCAGGGAAAAAGAATTCTTGTTTCCCTTTCCTCACCTTGCCAGTTAAAACAAGTAACTCCTGGTGACACTTCAGGTGGTAGAATTGAAACACAAACCTGACTTCTGACCACATGGGTCAAAGGCAAATGGCTTCAAAGCCCTTAGTGTGGTTATCCAGTTTGGGCAGTGAGGAGATAACTTCTGCTTTCCTCCCTGAGGAGTTTGGAGTATTTAAGCGGGAGAAGTGGGGGAGGTGTCACTTTGAAAATATGTTGCTTTTTCTCCTGATTGTATTGAGGCTGATATGGAAGGGTTATTTCTTTCTGGCCAGTACTTTTTGGTATTTGTAAGTACTGCAATTTTGATTTTTACTATTTGTTAATTGTCAGTTCTGGCTTTTTTTGCATAAAGAGTTGGTCCATTAACTTGTCAATTTGAAGCTTCTAACTAGATATTCCCTACAGAAAGTTTTGGATTTGTTTTTAGTTTGTGGAACAGTCTTAGCTGGGGACAGGTAATTAACAACAGCAGAGATTACTTCCTTTTCCTAGGATTCTAAGTCTGTAATCCACATCCTCAATATATTCACAGGACTTTAAAATTCTCTCCAAATGAGGAAGGAAATATCCTGTTGCTTTCTAATGTTTACTAAAAGTTGTGTTTAGAACAACAGATTTTAATAGGCATCTTTCTTTGTTATGTGTCATAAGCCCTTTGCCCGTTTACCTTAGGGTTCTTTGAAGGAGAAATGGATGGGAGAAAACCTATCACTTGGAAAAAGTAAAAGGAATAATTAACTGACTCAGAGCTTATGTGGAGAGTTCCCAGCCTCAAAGTTAATCTGGAACTGCTCGATAGCACCAATAAAAATACTTATTTCACATCTGTTGTTTCTGGAAAATGTCCTAAGCATCTTACATATATTTCTCATTAAATTCACAGGTGACCATTGTGAGGTAGATATTTTGTTCTCATTTTCCAGATGAGGAAGCTGAGACCCTGAAAGGTTAGGTGACAGATTATACAACTTGGAGTGTGGGAGGAGGAGAGAGGAACCTGAACAGAGCAAGTTGGGGATCTGACTTTTGTTTGGGTGGGTGTAGGCACATTGTATTTTTGGTTTAGACGCTTTATTCATCATGGCTGAAGGTAATACCATTTACTCACCGAAAATTGTTTACAATAATCAAGATGAATTTACTGTCTTTGGACATCTGTCTTTTGACTGGACCTCAGTATATAGTCTGTGAAAGTTCACTTAAGGAGAGGGCTCCTTTTTGTTTGGTTAGAGAAATTGTCTGTCCTAAAGGTAGAAATAGCCCCTTCTAGGTAGGGATGGAGCATTTGATCATACTGATTTCATTATATTCCTCTAACAGTTGGAACCAATTGTTTTTGAGTACTTGTTTCAAACTTCTGAATATTTTCCTTCTGGAAAGTAGCTCAGTGTTTAAAATTTATATGAACTTAAAAAGTTGATTTTAAAGATGTTTGAGGAGCAATCAACAATTCTGGTTTTGTCTTATGGATAGAAATAGAATTAGCCATTTTCCTCAAGAAAAGTGATTCTTCTGAATCTTATTTCTTCAGTAATGAGAACTGGACTGTTTTCGTTTGACCTCTATTTCCTGTTAGTGGGAAACCCCTCCCCAGAGGTGCTGTGTGAAAGATTGCTGGGGAAAGGGTTTCTAGATCCCAGCATAACAAGTTCAGAAGAGCCCAGCAATATTGTCATTAGAATAATGGTCTTCATTAAGTACTGGTTTTCATAATCTTGAAGCTTCATTTTCACCAATTTGAAAGGCAGTGGCTAGGGAGGAGAGACTATGCAGGGAAGGAGGAAAACTCAGGAGTGCATCACAGAGACCTTGAGTTAAGGCAGGAAGAAGCAGATTTGCTGTCCACTAAATGAAAATAAAAAGAATTCCATTGTCCAAGGTCAGAGCAAGAACATAAAGGTTTTAGTTTACTTAGTTAATTCCTTAGGTTTGGACTACAGGAGACATGGGGGTCACCCATAGCAATTTAGCTGATAAATGTATCAGAAACTCTTTCATCATTTTCTGTCCCCTCCTGTCTTAGGCTGACCGGTTCCCTGATGTGTTACCTGCTTCTGCTACTGATCCAAACTGCAGAACTTCTCCCCCAAGGCCTCCAGGCAGTATCCAATGGGGAATCAGCTCTAAAAGGAACCAGACCAACGTTTTCCAGCCCCTTCATTCTGGTGACTGAGGGGAGGAAAGAATGGGAGGGGGTATTCTTGTCTAGTGGATGGAAAGGAAACACACTGTCAAATTATTATATATCCTTGGTTTTCTATTACAGTAGAATTCTCCAGCCATGTTTTTACTGTCTGTGGGGGAAGTTGGAGATGGTGGCCTTGATTAGAAGTGTCTGGAGGGGGAAAAATGGAGGGGATAAGATTCAGTTGGTTTTGGAAAATGTTGAAGTCTTAATGCGTCCATCTGAAGAATGTTTTCTAAAAGCAGAGTTTATAAAAATATCACTGATACAGCCTGCCCCCTCATTTCCCTGCCACAGGAGATGTCTTGGACTAGAGACACTTGTTTAATAATAGCTTGTCTCTGATATTCCCAGTAGCTACCCTCTGTGTGAGGAAAGGATAGAAATGTTCAGGACATCATCAGACAGGCTCCTCATCTACAAAGTTCCAGTAGCAGTGACGCCTACACGGAAGACTTGGAACTGCAAACAGAGGCTGGGGTCACCTCAGTGACATCTCCTGACGCTGTCCAACCAGAAGTTCGATTTTTGTTCTGGGGGTGAAGGAGGAAACAGACTGTACTAAAGGACTAAAATAATTTCTTGTCTATACTATCTCACTTGTTTTTATTTTTGGCGGGAGAGGAGGGGTGTTGGGATAGAATTTCACATCCTATCTTGGAGTGAAGGGGAGGATGGGGAGGCTCAGCCTTTCACCCAAGAATAACCCAGTAATGACATCTCTACGCGTGGGAAGTGTTTCCCTCCACACTGGGAGGATCTGAGGCTGCACCCCAGTGGGATTCCCTGCTTGAGTTGGAAGGCCATCTAGCCATGAGATGCATATCATAGCGAGAGCGCGGAGGGCTTAGCCGACCGGGGAGGAAATGCCAGAGGGAAGAGACACTCGAAGTCGAAAGGGCTTCCCCCAATTTGGAGGTGGTGACCATGCTGTGCATGAGCGATTGAAGAGCCGGGTGTCCGCTGTGGCCGGTGCCCTCCGCTGAGGGTCTAACAGGGACGCGACGGTGCTGGACACCGTGTCTGAATCACGGGAGACGGCCCAGCTGTGCCCAGCGGGCCAGCGCCAGACCCTGGCGTCCTCCATCTTCTCTCCTGAGCTCCCCCTGCTACAGCTGCCTGAGCCACGGACCGCAGCACCACACACCCCCGCGGGGGGGGACGCCGCGCCCCATCCCCGCCCCGGGCCCCACCCCAGCCCCCCCGCGGGGGCCCTGACCCCACCGCCAGCGGGCACTGGCTGAGCTCCGAGGCGGAGAGCCGGCAGCGGAGACGCCCAGAGGGGGTCCGGGCGACTGGGGGCGGCGGCGGCCGGGCCGGGGCTCCCCCCCCGCCCGCGCTCGCCGCCGCGGTGGTGCGTCCCGGAGGTTACCGGAAGTGGCCGCGCTCGGCGCTGCCATGTTGAGGAGCCGCCGCTGCCGTTGCCGCCGCCGCCGCCGCCGCCGCTTTGTTGTCGCCTCCTCCGGCTGAGGAGGCTCCCCGAGCGGGGGGAGTGGGGAGGAGGGGGGTCGGCCGCCGCAGCCATGGAGGCCAACTGGACCGCGTTCCTGTTCCAGGTACTGGGGGCCCCCCCGGGGGGGCACGGGGGGGACAGGGGGGCCGGGCCCCGGGCTGGCGGGCGGGCGGGCGCTCCTCCTCCCCTCCCTCCCGGCTCCGCTCTCCGGCCCGGCCTTAATCCCCCTTTGTTTTTCCGCCCGCCCGCCCGCCCCGGCGGAGCGGTGCTGCTGAGGTGAAAGGAGGCGGCCTCACGGGGTGCGGGGGAGAGAGCAGGCCTCGGGGTGAACCCGGGGGCCCCCCAGCACACACACGCGCACACACACACACACACCCTTCCCTCCCGCCCTGAAGGGGAAGGGAGGAGGCCGGTCGCTGTCACCACCCCGCGGCCCAGAGAAAGGAGGGCGCCGGGCCGCTGGATAGCGCGGGCTGCTGGGCCACTGCGTGCCGGCCCGGTTCGGCACGGTGGGGTGAGGAGGTCCCCAGGTCCTGCTCTGAGTCTCCTCCCGCCACTTCATCCATCTTTCGCTTGTTCTCTTTTCACCTCCCTCTTCTTTTTGTGTGTGTGCGTGCGTGTGTTGACTTTCTGACCCCCTCCCGTGTCCCCGCGAATAGCGGGTATCCCTATGTTCCCCGCCACTCCCCCTCACCGCCACCACCTCTCGTGTTTACCCAGTTGGGGGGGGAGGATGTTGTGAGTGTGTATCCCCTCCCCAAACTTTTTCACTGGATTTACATTTTTTCTTTCCCAAGCCTCAGCCGAGCCTTGGCAGCTGACACCTTCTCTCTCTGTCCAGCTCTCCCGCCGTCCCATTGAGCCCGGGGAATCCCCCAGCCGGGCCGGCCCGGGGCGGGGGGGAGCGGTGGGGGCCGGGACTCCTGGAGGCCCGACCTTCTCCCGAAGCGCTTTTCTTTCTCGGCCCACCTCGAACGTTTCCTCCAAGTGGAGAGAGCAAACAAAGTCCGCTTACAAAGCCCCCAGATGAGTCACTCTCTGGGATGTTGGTCTTCGCTTTTTTGCAAGAAACTTGAAAGTGACTGTAGCCGATCTGTTTTGGCAATTCTCTTGCCCGCCCACTTTAGATGGGGGACCCCTCTTTGGCAGATCTAGGCTGGAACTTATTTTTTTCCTACTCCTTTCTATTTGCAAACGAAGCATTTAGTGGGCAGTAGCGATGAGCTCACGGGGAAACTTCGGAACTGGAGGAGGTTAGGAAGCTCGTCACTTTTAAGTGCGTTCTTCCCGCCTCTCTGAGTTATTTTCCTTTGAATACTTGGTGAAATCCCAAACGCGTAGCTGGGGCGCTTGATACCTTTTGGAACTAACAGGAACGGATGCAGAATTTTCAAAAAATTATTCTCCCAGCCACTGGATTCATCCTAGTGGAGTTAATGTAGGGATTTGGATAATTCAGAAATTACCTATTGTGTAGACTGGCTTTTTGTTTTAAGACGTATTTTTTCACATGTGGGCAATTTGATCTTTAAGTAGTTATGGAAATATATTCGGGCTTCTTAAAATTGAAAATACCCAACATTATGGAATTCATGAACTTCCCCCTTTTCTCATTCTGGTCAGTGTTGTTTTATTGTACTTTGATGAGCTTGCTAATAATGTGATAAACCAACTTGAAAATGCATTGGAAAAGAAATGATATATAACTAGCATGCATCCAGGTTGGTGTAAAGGTGGCAAATATTTTTCCCCAGAAAAAAGCTCAAATGGTCATTTTAAAATATGGGATTGATGGGCCACTGAAGGGATTTTCATGTGATTAAAAACCGTATTAAGCATGGTATCTATACAGATTGGAAAAAAAAAAAAAAACTGCTTCATGTAAAGGAAAAACCCATAACACATCTTTGGAAAGCTGGTTGAAAAATCTTTTGAAATACTTTTTTAAAAATTATTTTTCCCCTGGATAAAACAAATGCCAAGCGTTTATTGATCAACTTTTTAATTGGATTTTATATTATTTAATTTTTTTCAGCTATTAAAATCTTTTTTTCCACCTGATGGAGAAGTGTGAAAACAAATATTTGATCCTGGGCTTGGCAATGTGTGCAGTGAAATTTGTTGGAAAACTTAAAATTTAGAGCCGAGAGCAGTTGAATGGGTAAAGAGAATATTTCAGTCTTTTCTATGGAAAGGTATGAATAGACTTAATCAGTTCTGGTTTTAAGTAATTTTCACTGGGGATATGGAGTTAAGTTATCTTGTTTGTTTCCTGGAGCATCCTGTTGAATTTATATTTTAAAACAATTTAATACCGGCTTGCTTTCCAGATAACTTGGTGGAAAGTGAAAGCTATAGCTATTAAAATGTTTGATGGATGATTCTTCTAACAGGACATTCAAGATATGACTCACCGATGTTAATTTGTTAAGTACAAAATCTTTTACCCTCTGGCACTGGAGATTTCATGGTGCCATATCCTACTACCCTGGGTGATGAAATAACATTTCTGTTTTGTTTCTTGCCAGCCCCAGGAAAAGGAAAGCTTGGGCAGGGTTAAAAAGCCTTGCAGTTGAAAGAGATGGGATATAAAATTAAAACTTTGGTTTGATAATGCTAGACAAATAAAAGCCTACCCAAAAGTTATATTTTTAAAATAAATCACTTAACTGAAGGCTGGCCGTGGTTGTTATTTTACTCTGTCTCTCCCCCAGAGAACAAGTTGGGAAAACCCAGTTCCCCCTTAGAAGGCTTCATGTAGAAGTGTGGGGATCCTAGGAATCCTCAGAGAGTGATTCCTGTAGTGGTTCTACAGCATTTCACCCAAGAAGCAGGGACCTGGTGTGACCCTCGTGTGAGAGTGAGCTTCAGCAATGCTGTAAAAATACTTTATGTTGCCACAGACATCTGAATTGGTAAAATGGCAGTAAGTGCTTTTAGTACTCCATCGTACTAATGGTTGTTTAGAGTTGAAAAATGCCTCTAAATGCTATAAGTCTGAACTTTGTCCAGAAGATCTGCATTCCCTATTATCTGATCTGTTAGCCTTTGAAATTGTATATCTTCAGCTATCTTCAGCTATTAACTATTTGTATACTGTATGGAAACTTGAGAATCCTACAGCCAGGTTGGAAAGGGGATTATGACTGGAGTCCAAATTCTGTAAGTTCCTATTGATGTCACCTGGGTTGATAGACCCTTGCATTTACAGGAGCTTCACAAATTAGATTAAAAGTGGACTGTAATTTACTAGGAGCAGTAAGTCCAGAAAGAGACTCATAAATAACCACCTAATTTCTGAGAATGCTTCCAGGACTCAAAGGGTGATTACATCAAAATTATTAAATTGAAACTGAGAACTCTGGATACCACACCTCCTAATCATTTGGGGGAGACTAGTTCCAGGCTTAACTGTTATGCTGCCACCAAGTAAACATAGAGCAATGTGTAGTAGATGTTCTTACCCATCAGAGGAGGAGCTGTGAGTGAGTGTGTGTGTGTTTCTCCTTGTTTTTTCGTCCTTAATCAAGTTAGCTGTGGGACTTGTGGTTATAGAGTAAGAAGGGTAAATAACTGTCTAAAGTGTCTAAGATGATGGGATGGGCCCCTAGTAGGACACTGTATGCTTAAAATATTTGAAACTCCTCTTGAGTGCATGCATCCTATTAGGATTACAAAACTCAAAGCATAGGGGCTTGGGCTCACTGTCAAGAGTTTCAAAAATAATGTTGGTAAAGAACAACATATTAGGAAGAACTATTTCAGGAATTTTTTCCATCATTTCCTAAATGTTTATCAGTATGGAGGATTTTGAAAGCATCAGAACCAAGAGAGGAACTACTCATAAATGCCAAGAACCTGATCTATGGTGAAATTTTGGTTTCAGTGCAGCCAAAAGAATTTACAGTGTGCAGCCTCCAGTTTTGGGAGTGGAGAAGCACATCATAACAGCAAATGTCTAATACTTTATTGAAACCTACAACTGCTGGAAGAAGATAAATATGAAAGGAATATAAGTGTTTATAGTTTGTTTTTCTCATTAGTCTGTCTTTGGGAGTTTGGGATTTGAACAGCTAGTGTTGCTGAAAGATGCAGACTTCAGTATACAATTAGATAACCTGAGAAACAACTGACAGGTGTTTTGCTATGGGCTACCTTCACAGATGCCTTCCAGGTTGCTTAATAGCAGATTTTGTTTCAACCAAACCTTTTAGTAGTCAAGTGAAAACTTAAAGTTAACAACTAGCAAATGTGTTTAGAGAACTAGATTTCTTTCATCACTTAGCAACAGCCCCTTCCTCAATCTGAGTTTTCTGATAGGAAGACATGATGCTTTTCTTCTGGGTAATAGACAAATAGATGATTATGTTATTGTGTGTACGTGAGTGTGTATGTGTGTGTTGCTGCAGTAAGGTACTATTAAATACTTAAATCTGGAGTTTTTTTTGTTTTTGTTTTTTTTAATATGTTATTTAAACTTGGTTTCAGCACTGACAGACTAATGCAAACTGATTTCATCAGCTGGTCTGTCCCTTATGAACCAGGATAGTGTGTAGTTTAGTCAGCTGTCTAAAAGCAAGATCACTGTCAGCAACTTAGTTGCAAAAGTTTTGTGTCTGCACAGTGATTTTTCAATGCTTTGTATTGTGAGCTCTTAGAGTAACTAGGTGGTTGCTGGATTACCACTGCAGAGTAGCTGATAGGTTCTTTGACTGTTTCTTCTAGTCTCTATTGTCTGGAGCATGTTGAATTTCGAAGGCCATTGTGAGAGGCTGAGTTTCTGAAGTGTAAATGTTTGGTTTTAGGCCCATGAAGCTTCCCATCACCAACAGCAGGCAGCACAGAACAGTTTGCTGCCCCTCCTGAGCTCTGCCGTGGAGCCCCCTGATCAGAAACCCTTGCTTCCAATACCAATAACTCAGAAACCTCAGGGTGCACCAGAAACATTAAAGGATGCCATTGGGATTAAAAAAGAAAAACCCAAAACTTCATTTGTGTGCACTTACTGCAGTAAAGCTTTCAGGGACAGCTATCACCTGAGGCGCCACGAATCCTGTCACACAGGGATCAAGTTGGTGTCCCGGCCAAAGAAAACCCCCACCACGGTGGTTCCCCTTATTTCTACCATCGCTGGGGACAGCAGCCGAACTTCGTTGGTCTCGACCATTGCAGGCATCTTGTCAACAGTCACTACATCTTCCTCGGGCACCAACCCCAGTAGCAGTGCCAGCACCACAGCTATGCCGGTGACCCAATCTGTCAAGAAACCCAGTAAGCCTGTCAAGAAGAACCATGCTTGTGAGATGTGTGGGAAGGCCTTCCGAGATGTGTACCATCTCAATCGGCACAAGCTCTCCCATTCAGATGAGAAGCCCTTCGAGTGTCCTATTTGTAATCAGCGCTTCAAGAGGAAGGACCGGATGACTTACCATGTGAGGTCTCATGAAGGAGGCATCACCAAACCCTATACTTGCAGTGTTTGTGGGAAAGGCTTCTCAAGGTACTGCAGTTTGCTTTGCTTTGCTTTGTTTCATTATGGTATCAGTGTACTTCAGTTTTGTCTCCATGTGATCTAGAATTTTTATGTGAGAACAGATGTGGACAGACCTGTGTTATTAGAGAAGATTGGTGATAGATAAAGAAGTATTAACACCTTCAGGTCTAACCCCAGTTTGGTGTGATTGACAAGTGGTGACATAGTGATTAACCTGTTTTTTTCACTTAACAAGTGCCTCGGTGGACTCAGGCTTTCATTTGAAACATGAATACTTATCACTGCAAAACCACCAGTTTTCAGTTCAGTTGGGGCACTAGACATGAGGGTCACTGTGCAAATTAAAGTAACATTTCTTGGAAGTTGCTATGACCTTGGATGCTCTTAATTAAACTTTGACTGTTTTTTCATTTTTCTGAAAGCACCAACATTTCACTAATTTTCATTTTTAAAAGCTTTTAGAGTTAGTATAGTGGTAGCTGTTTCTGGCAGGTGTTAAGAGTAAAACTTCAGGTATTTTGTAATTGTGAAGAATCAAGACAATATGATCTGATGTTGACTAGGAGAGAAAATTAACAATTAGAGGCCTAAGACTTTGTGTATGGTAAGAGAGGGAAGGAGACTTGCACTGGGGGAGGGAGGTTGGTAATTCTGCTAGCTTTCCGTAAAATGCACCCCCTCCCAATCTGCCAAGCATGTAAGCATCACATAAATAGCATTTCTCTGTGTGTTCGATTATATCTTCTGTTGAAACTCTCTTTTTCACAGGCCTGACCACTTAAGCTGTCATGTAAAACATGTCCATTCAACAGAAAGACCCTTCAAATGCCAAGTAAGAGTTAAAATGACTTATCCTTAGTGTAGCACTTATCTAGAAGGTCTGAACCAGTTCAATCTCACCAGTCTTGAGTAGTCTTAAAATCACTGACCTGAGTAAATGTGGCCCATTTGACTTCTAGTTTTATAAAGTATAACTGACAGCCTCAGTTTCTGTAAAGCAAGATCATTTAAAAATATAAGTGTGTTGTTTTTGTTAAGCTATATTTCCCTTTCTTTGGGCAATAGTATTTTTTGTTAGGAAAAAAACGTTACAGTCTTGCAAAGGTGGTTGTGTATTTGAAAGGAATAAAGGGCTTTAATTGCTGGTTGATTATTGAAGTTTTTTTAACTGTAACAGGAGAAAATAATGAATTTTTCTCCCAAATGTTATCACTTACCGGATTTTTGTCTGTTATTACCAAATTGGAGCACTTTCTAGTTGTTTAAAAATCCATTCCAGTTAATGATTTTATTTGATATCAGTTATAATAACAAAAAGATTAAGAATTTTGCTAAATCAGAGGCCGGGCGCGGTGGCTCAAGCCTGTAATCCCAGCACTTTGGGAGGCCGAGACGGGCAGATCACGAGGTCAGGAGATCGAGACCATCCTGGCTAACATGGTGAGGTGGCGGGCGCCTGTAGTCCCAGCTACTCGGAAGGCTGAGGCAGGAGAATGGCGTAAACCCGGGAGGTGGAGCTTGCAGTGAGCTGAGATCCGGCCACTGCACTCCAACCCGGGCGACAGAGCGAGACTCTGTCTCAAAAAAAAAAAAAAAAAAGAATTTTGCTAAATCAAATGACTGTTTTAGGCATTGGTAATTCTAGTTTGTTGCTGGAAGTCTTTCAGTGCACCTTTCAGTTAAGTTTGTTAATGACTGATTTTATTAAGTAAATGATTTGAATTCTAAGAAAGATCTAATTGGAGGAAGGAAGCTAGTGTCATTGAGTGAGTGTCTGCTATGTATATGAGGCTCTTCTTAATCCACCAGTAATTTTGTGAGAGAGGTTATTATCCCCATTTTACAGATGAAGAAACCTTCAGATAGGTTAACCAACTTGTTCAACATTATGCTGTTTAGTAAATTGTGGAGATCAACTTAAACCCAGGTTTAACTTACCCTAAAGCTTACATTTTTCTTCCTTCAAAATGGAAGAGTCTAAAATTTATCAAATGTTTTATTATGATTATGATTCTAGGTAACATATGCAATTAAAATTAAACTAGTTGTCAGCTTGCACATGTGGATAGGGTAATGCATAGAATATAACGTACTTTAAAATGAGTAGAACAGGATAGTCTATATTTAAAAAAAGTTTTCCTCCCTCATGCAGACATGCACTGCTGCCTTTGCCACCAAAGACAGACTGCGGACACACATGGTGCGCCACGAAGGCAAGGTATCATGTAACATCTGTGGGAAGCTCCTGAGTGCAGCATACATCACCAGCCACTTAAAGACTCATGGGCAGAGCCAAAGTATCAACTGTAATACATGTAAACAAGGCATCAGTAAAAGTAGGTGGTGCTTCAGATGTTATTTCTTTTATATTTCAGATTGGTGAAATATGCATGTTTTCATAATGTATCAAAGGTATTAATATGTTTATATATTTCCTCCTATTGCCAACATGTGCAGACAGGCAACAATGGACAGAATATATTTGTGTCAGAACTATGCTTTACTTTCGTGTATGCAAACAGCATTGATAAGCTGCTAATAACCTTTAAGGTGAAAGCAGTGTTAATAAGCGTGCTTTTCAAACCCAAATCTGTAGAGAAATGAGATACCATGTCCACTTGCAGGTTTAAATGTTTTGCTTGCCTTAAATTCAGAGCTGAAGATAGAATACTTGCATTTACCCAGGATTTTTCTTTTAAGATTGCCCTAACCACTAGAAGAAGGCATTTTCCTAATCCTTTATTCTATTATATATGTATTTTATTTCCTAATCCTTTATTCTATTATATATGTATTTTATGCAGTAGAAACATCAAATTCTCAAAAAAATAGGTGGCCACAGGAGAATGGGGAAGAAAACTTAATGTGTATTAATCTATCCATTTTTGCTTCTTTGTAAGTACATTGGGTTTGTTATCTAGTGTGTTGTACTTTATAAGCATTCACTTCTTTTTATTTTTTTGAGACGGAATCTTCGCACTGTTGCCCAGGCTGGAGTGCAATGGCACGATCCCGACTCACTGCAACCTCTGCCTGCCAGGTTCAAGCGAGTCTCCTGCCTTAGCCTCCCAAGTAACTGGGATTACAGGCACACACCACCATGCCCAGCTACCTTTTTTGTATTTTCATAGAGATGTCATTTCACCGTGTTGCTCAGGCTAGTCTCTAACTCCTGAGCTCAGACAATCCATCTGCCTTGGCCTCCCAAAGTGCTAGGATTACAGACGTGAGCCACCGCACCCTACCTATAAACATGCACTTTTAGTGTACATTGTTGTGGTCAAGTAAAAAATATTTTGTTGAATGTTGATTAGTCCTATATTAATATTATCAAACTTCCATTTTTAAAGACATTTGGGTTTTTTTTGTGACACTTGGTTTTTTTTAATAGCAAAGATTCCTTTTCTCTTTTATATTGTTTTTCGCTAATTCTCTAGACTTTTTAGTGCTTGTTTATTTTGACCAATGTAGACACAGCAACAGAAAAGATGCACTTACTAAGAGCTATCAGGTTAAATGGTTAAGATCACAGAAGCATGAGAAGTCAATTTTGAAAAAAAAACGGCAACAGTTTTACAGGTAAATACAGTGTTTTTGGTTTGTCTTTGTAATAGCATGCATGAGTGAAGAGACCAGTAACCAAAAGCAGCAGCAGCAGCAGCAGCAACAACAACAACAACAACAACAACAACAACATGTGACAAGCTGGCCAGGAAAGCAGGTAGAAACACTGAGACTGTGGGAAGAAGCTGTTAAAGCAAGGAAGAAAGGTAAGGCACAGCTTCCAGTGTTGAAAATATGGCTAGAGAAGTGTTTTCATTTAGTATGCCAAGTGATCAAAGTAGAGAGGCCACAGTTTTAGGAAATCTAGCTTAATGGAAACATGGAAATAGTGCATGCTGGGAAATATCTGGTAAAGTATAGTTATTGGCAATAAAGTGTCCAGGTAAGTTATTACTAGGAATTAAAAGTTCTCAGTACTTCTATCATGTTCTTTCTTTTTTTTTTTTTTTGAAACGGAGGAGTCTCGCTCTGTCGCCCAGACTGGAGTGCAGTGGCGCGATCTCAGCTCACTGCAAGCTCCGCCTCCCGGGTTTACGCCATTCTCCTGCCTCAGCCTCCCGAGTAGCTGGGACTACAGGTGCCCGCCATCTCGCCCGGCTAGTTTTTTGTATTTTTTAGTAGAGACGGGTTTCACCGTGTTAGCCAGGATGGTCTCGATCTCCTGACCTCGTGATCCGCCTGTCTCGGCCTCCCAAAGTGCTGGGATTACAGGCTTGAGCCACCGCGCCCGGCCCATGTTCTTTCTTTTGATTTACTTTTTGTTACAAACTTGGAGCCAAAATTGGTCCTTTGCTATGCCCAGAGTTGCATTTTTATTTTCAATTTGATGTCAATCTCCATGCATTGTGGGCTTTTTTTTTACCTTTCTAAAATATTCCCACTTTTAGAGGTGGATATCCTTGTGTGTACATAAGTTCATTTTCTTACAACTGTGCTATTTTTGCTCTTTAGTGTTCTTTTTCATTGTATTATTTATTACATGTTTCAGATTCTATAGTGTTGATGTCTTTTCTCTTGGTCACACTCTTAAATCTTCTTCAGTCCATCACTATGGCTGGCCTTAACATATCTAGTCTTCTGCTGCTGAGGATTTTACTGTAATTGCTTAAAACATTTTAAATGATTTGCTTTTCTCTCATGTGTATATCTTCTAACAAATCAGTTGGAGTATCAGTTTTCAATGTACTTTTCAACTTACTAGTACAGCTTTGGCTTCTGGAGTAGTGTGCAGCCATTTCAAATGAATCATTTTGTCAATGTACCATGAGCCAAAGGGCAGATTTGTAAATTCCTTCTTCCTCCTCCACCTCTGCAGTGTCTTACTATGTTAAGGAATCCTCTATCTGTGGGCACCTCTGTATGTAATTCCTTTTCTGTGTAGTTTCTTCCATCTTTTGCTTCTTTGCTTCGTGTAGCGTGGCCCTCAGAGTGATCCCTTCTTTTTTTTTTTTTTTTAGACAGTCTCTCACTGTGTTGCCCAGGCTTGAGTGCAGTGGCGTGATCTCGGCTCACTGCAGCCTCCGCCTCCTTTGTGCCTCAGCCTCCCGAGTAGCCAGGACGACAGGTGTGTGCTACCACACCTGGCTAATTTTTGTATTTTCACTAGAGACAGGGTTTTACCATGTTGGCCAGGCTGCTCTTGAACTCCTGATCTCAAGTGATCCACCCACCTCAGACTCCCAAAGTTCTGGGATTACAGGCATGAGCCACCACACCTGGCCAAAGTGATCTCTAAACCTCCTATACCTGGATAAAAATAAAAGGAATAGCATTCTTCTTTTTTTTTTTTTTTTTTGAGATGGAGTTTCGCTCTTGTTGCCCAGGCTGGAGTGCAATGGTGTGATCTCGGCTCACCGCAACCTGTACCTCCTGGGTTCAAGTGATTCTCCTGCCTCAGCCTCCTGAGTAGCTGGGATTACAGGCATGTGCCACCATGCCTGGCTAATTTTGTATTTTTAGTAGAGACAGGGTTTCTCCATGTTGGTCAGTCTGGTCTCAAATTCCTGGCCACAGGTGATCCGCCTGCCTCGCCCTCCCGAAGTGCTGGGATTACAGGCATGAGCCACCAGGCTCAGTCAGCATTCTTTTTCATACATTTACTGGCATTGGAAGAAAAGAGTACAGCAGTCCATATAGGCTTTCCACCATTCCTCAGGTGCTGCTTGTTCCTAGCTTCCATTTGAAGATTTGTCATTATTTTAATAAAATGTTTTGGCCAGGTGTGATGGCTCACACCTATAATTCCAGCACTTCAGGAGGCCAAGGTGGGAGGATCACTTGAGGCCAGGAGTTTGAGACCAGCCTTGACAATATGGCAAGACCCCGTCTCTACAAAAACTCAGAAAAAAAAAAAAAAAAATTTAGCCAGATGTGACAGTGCATATCTGTAGTCCCCACTACTCAGGAAGCTAAGGTGGGAAGGTTGCTTGAACCCAGGAGTTTGAGGCTGCAGTGACCTACAATTGCATCACTGCACTCCAACCTGAACAACAGATTGAGACCCCCATCTCAAAAAAACAAAAAAAAAACTTTTGTGTTAGAATGGGGAGAGGGGACTGGCAATGGGGAGGAAAAAGTGTAGTGCTATGGTAATTGTATAGTGGGTTGAAAGTATATTATGAAGGGTATTTTACTTAGATAAGGAGTAAAAATGTTTAAGTCATAGTAAAAGGACACTTAGATTAAAAAGAAAACACTGAGGAGGAGGTAAGGGGGTCAGCAAATAAGAGAGTAAAAATTCTTTGGTGAAAGCAGGCGGAGAATATCCTCAGCAATACTCCCAGCACCTTAAAGTGAATTGGTTTTCTCTCATTCTCTCTCTTGGTGTACTCCTCTATTTGGTATTGTATTTCAGTTTGCTTGCACAATAAGACTTGATTGTTTAGCTCATCTTCTGACTTCCATGAAACAAAATGTTATTGTATTCCCATTCATAGCGTGAATCTCTCTGGAAAAGACCACTGATGTTAGAAACCGCTGTATTCATATTAGTAAATGTCACATTTTAGGGGAGAGGAGACTCCTGACCTGAAAACCTAAACTTGAATTTACAGCATCCCTTTAAATATTAGGCCTAAATAAGGTAACATAAGTTTTCTAACCTGACTGACAATCATATCATCTGGGAAGCTTTTTAAAAATACACATGTCCCAAGTTCCATCTAAATTATCTAAATTTCACTATTGATTCTCCTGGAGTCCTTTTTTTTTTTTTTTTTTTGAAGTCCTCTAGATAGTTGATTTTAATAATCACCCAGGTTTGGGAATCCCTGATAGGGAGAATGGTGTATGCCATTGTACATTGTATTGCTCAAGTAAGGGCTGCTTGACTCAAGGGTCCCCCTGCGGTGATAAGACCTTCGTGGATCATATACAGATCTCTATCGTTAGTTCAAGTATGTTTCTCCATTTTGACAGCCAAGTCACAGCTAGCCTACCCATCATTTTACTGCTGTTTTCTGGTGCTGAATTTTGTTGAGGGGTGGGTTGAGGGTGTTACCTTGAAGGGAAGTATTTTTTAAGAAGTGTGTAGACCTGGCTCACACCTTAATCCCAGCATTTCGGGAGGCTGAGGTGCACAAATCGCTTGAGCCTAGGAGGAGACCAGCCTGGGAAACATGGTGAAACCTGATCTCTACAAAAAACACAAAAATTAACTGGGCATGGTGGCACGCACCTGTAGTCTCAGCTACTTGGTAGACTAAAGTGGGAGCATTGCTTGAGCCTTGAAGGTTTGTGACTGCAGTAAGCCATGATCATGCTACTGCACTCCAGCCTGAGCAACAGAAGGAGAGCCTGTCTCAGAAAAAAAAGTGTTCAGGTTTTGTTGGGTCAGAAGGACCAGGGTCCCCTAACTCACTGCAGGGTCTCTTTGCCTAGCTAGTTCTCTTTGGTATGTTTGGTGGTATGTGTAATATGTAGAGTTAAAGATACTAGGCATAAAATAGATGATTGTGTCAACATCAGAAACAGAAGAAGAAATAGGAGTGAGGAGAACATGAACTTATTGAGGAGTGTTTTTTTCTTTCCTAATGTAGTTAAGAGACATAACCAGAAAGAATAAGATTATTTAACTGAAACAAACATGATACTAAAATAGCTTGTTTATCATTCCCCAGTTATGCATTTTTAAAACCTTAACAGAATGTGACTTCATGTCTCAGGCTTTAACATACTTATTGAGTATGCACACCTCTCTCTGCTAGTTACAGTGTGCCTTATGAGATTTTTCTGATTATCTGTTATTGTATAACCATTGGCCCAGCTCTGTGTAAACAAGCTCTTTAGCCTGGCCTGCTGGAGGTTGGCTCTTCCCAGGAAAGTTTTTAGAACTCAGAGGAACTGCATGAAGTAGTAGTGAGAACACTTAGCCCTGCACTGCAGAAGTTAACTGATCCTCTCAGCATCATTGTGAGGTAGGTAAGTAAATCTGAACTTGAAACCTAAAGTGCAAGGCTAAACAAGTTGCTTAAGTCCTTACAGGAGGTATAGCATCAGAAGGTGATTCATACACTGGGATCCCTGGCCCCCAGGCTTGCGCTCAGAAAGACCCTCTGTTCTGTTGACCACTTGATAGAAAACTGGAATTTGATTACATGTTTGACATTTTTAATGAAAAGAAATTGATTCAGAAACTGTGAATTTTGCTCACTGTTTTGAGAATCTAAAGACCCTTTTGTCTTCTTATTTTAGAAGCTGCTAACCTGTGCCAAACCTCCACGGCTGCTACGACACCTGTGACTCTCACTACTCCATTCAATATAACATCCTCTGTGTCGTCTGGAACTATGTCAAACCCAGTCACAGTGGCAGCTGCAATGAGCATGAGAAGTCCAGTAAATGTTTCAAGTGCAGTTAACATAACCAGCCCAATGAACATAGGGCATCCTGTAACTATAACCAGTCCATTATCCATGACCTCTCCTTTAACACTCACTACCCCGGTCAACCTCCCCACCCCCGTCACTGCCCCAGTGAATATAGCACACCCTGTCACCATCACATCTCCAATGAATCTGCCCACGCCTATGACATTAGCTGCCCCTCTCAATATAGCAATGAGACCTGTAGAGAGCATGCCTTTCTTGCCCCAAGCTTTGCCTACATCACCGCCTTGGTAAACAGTATTATAAAATCAAAATATGGGTTAAAGTAAATATTTACCAGCAACTTAACTTTTAGTTGATTAAAGCAAAAAGTAAACCATGAAATTGGGAGATTTTGTTATTAGTTAATAAGAGTGTGGTAGCATTTTTCTCCAATTTGGCTGGGATTATTCAAAGTAGGGTGTGTATGTAACTTATCGCTGGACCACTTTAGTTTAATCAGAAATTCCTTTTAGCTGACAACATTGCTTAAACAGGATAGTAGTTGGCAAGATGAAATGCCAGAATTAAAACCAATCATAAATAAGTAGAACCCACTTCAAAATAAAAAAAAAAAACAGCATTACTATTTCTAATCCCAAGGAATCACTTTATTGTAAACACTAGCAGAACTCTTCTCCCTGTACAAGGTGGATGGCTCGTTTTAACCTGAAATTCTAAATCCACAGATTGAGAGCTAGTGTAGAATTGTCTGTGTTTATTGTTTTTATGAGTAAATACATGCATTGTCATAATAAAATGCATTTCAGAGAATATGCATTTTACCTTTGGGAATATGTTAATTTCAGGCAGCATTCCCTATGGGAAAGGTGATACCAGCTCTGATATGCAAAGCATATGATAATTTATCATTCTAACTTCAACATATAATAGGGATTGTGACCTGATATTTGGAGATGTAAATATTGCTCAGCATATTAATCCCGATGGAAAATAGCATTGTAGTTGACTTTTTAAAAAAAAATTTTAAAAAATCTACAAATTGTGTTTTGCTAAGAAAAGCCTCAACTGACAGAGGAGAAGTCAAGTGTGTGGACAGGCAGCCTCCTAACAAACAGAGGCCAATGGGACTCCTGTTTAGGAGCCAAGGAGTACTTTGGAACAGTTCAAATATATTGCTTTAAATTGGAAGACGCTGGAGGCACTGGGATGTGATACGCCCCTCTCTCTCCCAATCAGAGCCTGTTGATGTTACAACAGGGACAGATGTGTTAGTTGCTCACTAGAGTTTATGTCTTATATTAAATTGTATACAGTTTTTATTCTAACCACTAACTAGGTAGTATATGCCCCTTCAGAACATGCAGAGTGTATCTTTTTTTAAATTTCTCCTTCCGTTTCTTAAGTATTGCTCAGATTTGTTCAACTTTGTAAATATGGACATCACTTTTTTTTTTTTTCTTTGAGAAAACACTTGTATCAGCTTTGTGGTGTTTTCAGGGAGACAGCTGTCTGCACTCCCTGTAGAAACCCAGCAATGATTCAATGATTGTGCATGTTGAGACATGTGCTTTTTATTTCTTAGCAGGATATTTTATCTCTGTACATAAAGTAGAAACCAAAAGCTAGGGAAACAGATATGCTTTACACCATCATGCCACACATTGTTTTTGAAGCATTGTGTTAAAAAAAAAAAGTTAAACCAAGACGCTGTGATTTTTTTTTAAGTTGCAATATGTTTTTGGTTTTTTTCATTTTTTAATCATTGCAGTTAAGAGAAATGGAAATTAGTTGTGTTAATCTTGCAGAATGTTTGCAGGACTGACTATCAAACTGGATGATTTCCGTTTATACCCTACTGTGTCAGTTCAAGCATCAAAATACCTTGCATCTGAGGCAGACTTCCTACATCAGGGACAGGTATCTGTGTGTCATTATACAAAACAGTTCTAGGGGGTTGAACTACATAGTAAAAAAAATAAAATAAATAGTACTTAGTGTAAAATAATTTTATAAATGATCTTTTGTACTTTAGGACATTAAATTGTACAACTTTTGTATATATAAAAGCTTAGGAACTTTCTGTTTAGCAGGAAGGCAACACATTCCTACACTTTTAATGTATATGTTTGTTATAATGTCCATGTAAACATGCCCTATGTTTGTGCCTTTTAATTAGTTTGTCTCAATAAACAAAATGTAGAGAAAAATATGTAGCTATGACTTTGTTACAACTGTTCTTATCCACAGTACAAAAATGGTTTGTTTTTAATATGTAGAGCATTATGTGTGGACTACTGGAAGGACTCGTGTAGGGAAAGCCCAAGAATGACCCTGCTGAGGCCTGAATTGGGAGGCACAGTGGCTACGTTTGGAGGAAGTCCACATTTCCTGGCATGCAGACCCAAAATTGGGTTCTGGCTCTGCCTGCTGGGATCTGTTATCTCATGGGCTGACAATCATAATCCACAATTCAGACAGCCCAGGCTTCCTCCACAGTGGTCCAAGGAGCAGTCCTCAGTGGGGACAGGTGTGGGCCCTACCCCTAAGCTAGAATGTGGTTGTCGGAACCCTGAAAGTATTAGTTCTAAAAAAAAAAAAAAAAAAAGATATATACTAGAAATAATTGTTTTATCAATTCATTGTATAATAAACAGGAGTGAGACTTCATTGTATGACTTCAGTTAAAATGCTATTTTGTATGCATTCTTTATTCACTTAAGAAGCTTGTCTGCAATAATAAAGCCACGTCATGTCTTCTTTTGGGAGGGAGAGAGTCGATGGCAGGAGGGGGTTGTGGGTGGGCCACTGAAAAGGGGGACCGAATAGGTTGTGTGGTGAAAGTCTCCTGTGTCTTGGAACTGGAATTGAGTTTCAATGTTGATGAACTGATTCAACCAGGTGTTGAAGGCACGACGGCCACTGCTCTACGAAAAGGGAGAGTATGTTTTTCCCTTCTGGTTGTAACCTGGTTAAGAGCTTCCCCTTTATCAGATTGGCAGCTAAACAGTTGTATTAGATAATCCTTAAATCTGACATCCAGCCTGTTATGCTCTAGAGTTCACTGCTTGGCCTGCATTTGCTTTTTATTGTGTATCCATTCCCCTCCTACGGTGTGCTCCTAAATGAAGGTTTCTATGTAAGCAGATGATGATTTTACCTGTCAATACCAGCACTGTATTACTAACATGCAAAATACTGCAGATTTATTTTGAAAATTAAAGTTAACCGGTCACAAATGTTATAATGGATTGCTTAATACCTCAGAAGCTTCATCAGTTTGCTCTGATAATAGAAAAATTTTTCAAGTACTATCTTTTCAGGTGTGCACATCTCAGTATTGGGTTGGAGAGAGGGAGGGTCCAGTATCAGGCTGGTTGAAGGGTGGAAGGGCACCAGACTGACTGCCCTTGGTAGGTGCACCCTCCCAAGCAGCTTGGGTAAGGCCCAGGAAGCCAGGACTGGAGGCAGTGGCCACAGGTTTAGGTCCCTGTCCTACCCAAAAGAGAAGATGGGTTTAAAACATTTCTTCTCATGCTCTAGGACCCAATTTCCTTAGTTGAAAGGGGTATTAAGCTGAGTCCCTTGCCCATTTGTGTTCAACTAGATTTCTTAGATGTCCACTGAGGACCAACAATGTGCCACGCACTGTTAGGCACTAAGGGGCATGAAAAGTTGATTAAGACATGGTTGCTGCCTCCAAGGAGGCTGTTAAGGGAGATACGACGAGTGATGGTATCACCAGAGAGCAAATCAGGATGAATGTGACACTTCATTCAATGAAAAAGTTTTGGATACCTACATCTGTTTTATATAGAATTGAGGCTTTCCAAACTTCCTGTGATAATTGCTTTAGTCCTTTAGTGACTCAGTGAACACAGCTGGAGGAAAGTGTTCTTCGTGCTGTTTTTGTTCTGGGAACAAGGGAAGTGTTAGTTCACCGAGTTGCTAGTTAATCATTCCAGTCCTGGCTGTTTAGGTGTCCCCACTCATCTCAAGGGGCCCTGAAGTTTGGTCCTCTCTGAACAGACCTGGGTTTAGGATGTAGAGGGGATAGTGGAGGTTTTCACTTCAGTGTCCTCAAGGATCATTGGACAAAAAGTCCAATCTGTTCATGGGACAGTAATCAATTTTTCCTCCCTGCCCTAATAGTCTTGGCCATCAGTCTTGTACTTTTTCCACTTCCTCCTTAAAGAGTCTTATATCCTGAAAGAATACCATTTGTCCCTGGTTTGGGTCTATAAATCTCCCCCACAGCTGGCCTGACATTGGCAGATTACTGGAAAATCTCCCCTTGTAAAAATAGGGGGCTAGGCAGGGCGCGGTGTCTCACGTCTGTAATCCCAGCACTTTGGGAGGCCAAGGCAAGCAGATCACAAGGTCAGGAGATGGAGACTCTCTTGGCTAACACAGTGAAACGCTGTCTCTACTAAAAATACAAAAAATTAGCTGGGCGTAGCGGTGGGTGCCTGTAGTTCCAGCTACTCGGGAGGCTGAGACAGGAGAATGGCATGAACCCAGGAGGCGGAGGTTGCAGTGAGCCGAGATCGCGCCACTGCACTCCAGCCTGGGTGACAGAGCAAGACTCTGTCTCAAAAAAAAAAAAAAAAAGGTGGGGACTGGCAGGTTAGTGTGTAAAATGCCAGGGCAGAATACTGACTGAGTCTGTGCATTAGTCCAGATTCCAGCTTCTCTTGGTTGCCCACCTCTGAGCAATCTAAGGCCCATGTAGTTCCCAAAAAAGGAATGAAGGGTCAGGGGCTTTCCTTTGAATCTTTGCATGAGGTAACCTTCTCCTTAGACCTACCCATTAGGGGTTGGCTAGTTAGCCTTCCTCTTTGCAAGCTAGGCACTTGACCCAGATCTTGGCCCTGGACCATGAAGGTCAAGTACACATCACTTTACAAACCCACCCTGGATCACTTGAGGCAAGGAGTTGAAGACCAGCCTGGCCAACATGGCAAAACCCCGTGTCTACTAAAAATACAAAAATTAGCTAGGTGTGGTGGTGCACGCCTGTAGTCCCAGCTACTCAGGACGCTGAGACATAACTGAACCTCCCACTGAACCTGGGAGGCAGAGGTTGCAGTGAGCTGAGATTGTGCCACTGCACTGCAGCCTAGGCAACAGAGCAAGATGCTGTCTTAAAACAAACAAATGAACAAAAAAACCGCCCTGACAGTTTTTGTTGTTGTTGTTGTTGTTTGTTTGTTTGTTTTTGAGATGGCGTTTCCCTCTGGTTGGCCAGGCTCGAGTACAATGGCGTGATCTTGGCTCACCGGAACCTCCGCCTCCCGGGTTCAAGTGATTCTCCTGTCTCAGGCTCCCAAGTAGCTGGGATTACAGGCGTGCACCACCAGGCCCAGCTAATGCTGTATTTTTAGTAGAGACGGGGTTTCTCCTTGTTGGTCAGACTGGTCTCGAACTCCCGACCTCAGGTGATCCACCTGCCTTGGCCTCCCGAAGTGGTGGGATTACAGGCGTGAGCCACTGTGCCAGCCCTGCCCTGATAGTTTTTACCATGACATGATAAGAGAAGGAAGTTTTATGCTTCAGATTCTCTATCACTACTGACTTGCATCATAATTTCAGAAGTCTTCTTCATCTCTAATTATCTTAAATTGACATCCCACCTCCCTCCCAACCCCTAAATATCTCTTTCAAAATTACATAAAATAAGAACTTAAAATCATGACTCCTTTGTAATGTATGTAACTGCTAACCATGTAGGAAGAACTCTCATTAATGGAGTTTCCTCAAAGTGAGGTCCACCTGCATCTGGCTGTGTCAGAAACTAAAGAAGGACATTTGAGGAAAATATTCTGTTCTGCCAATGAGCTATTCTTTTGGCATGACAGCTGAGAGAATGAGGAGATCAAGGGGAATGAAAGGGAGCGATATGCCCTTCCAATGACTGGGCTAGCAGCTCTCTCTTGCTCAGGCAAGGCTGGGACAGATGCACCAATTCTAGAGGCTGCCCATGGAGAAGAGAGCCATCCTCAAAGACTGGGATGAGAAGCCAGGTCTTTGCCAATCTTAGGGACAACTGGGGACTGCCAGAGGCTTATTATCCCTACAGAGTCAGCCAGACAGATCTGTTTTGAAGGAGCTTGGATCCCCAAGGCCCTTGCCTGTGAACCAAGGAATTCTTATATTTGTTAGTGGCAGGAAAAGAGCTAGAGAGAAATCAGTCTTGCATGTGTATGGAGGAAGAAAAAGGGGAGTCTTGGAGGTTAGGAAGAGGCTAAGCAAGGGAAAAGAGATATTTTGGAGGAAATGTCCTTGTGCTACCTGTGGTATCACTCCTACCCTGACCACCCTCTCCATGCACCTGCCCTGGACTAGACATGATTACTCAGGGAACTTGGAGACAGGCTGCTATTCCGAGCCAGCTGTGATGATTTTTGCTTCAGCCAATAGGCAGGAAAGAAGACATGCTTTTCTTCACCAGATAAAGGAGAAAAGGCCAGGTGTGGTGGTTCACGCCTGTAATCCCAGCACTTTGGGAGCCCAGTGCAGGCGGATCACGAGGTCAGGAGTTTGAGACCAGCCTGGCCAACATAGTGAAACCCCATCTCTACTAAAAATACAAAAATTAGCTGGGCATGGTGGTGCGTGCCTGTAATCCCAGCTACTTGGGAGACTGAGGCAGGAGAATCACTTGAACCCGGGAGGCAGAGGCTGCAGTGAGCCTAGATCACGCCATTGCACTTCAGCCTGGGCAACAGAGTGAGACTCCGTCTCAAAAAAAAAAAAAAAAAAAAAGAAAAGAAAAATTAGTAACTGAAGAAACAGGCAAGATTCAAGTAATTAGGAGTGGGGACCTGTGAACCGCTTCTTGCTGGAAGAAGTGGGGTCCCACCCTTTCCTGAAATCCCAGAGCTCTGTCCCAAAAGAGTAGGTCCTGATTCCAGGGTGGCCCTGTCAACGTAAGGGAAATTCTGTCACCTTGTCAACACCAGAGATTCTGTGGCTATCAGGAACCTCTGAGGGAGAAGAATGGGGAGGAGGGAGTCTTTGGGAAGAGAGAGAAAGAAAGGAGACAGTCATTGCTTCTGCTGTTTTCTAGGCCTAGAATGCCCTCCCCATAACCAGCCCTCTAACATTCTTTCTCCACAGTGAACCCCTAGACATGCAGAAAGTGTAATTTAAATGTTGCTTCCTCTGAAACCTTTCTCTGTCAGGCAGTTAGTTTGTTCTTCCTTGGTATAACAGGAATAGGTGGGAGATATCAAAATAAAGGTGGAGGCAGTTTAGCATCCCCAGAAGGGAGGCTAGTTTCCAAACTGAATCGTAGCTTCCAAAAGTTTTGCTACATTCCTTAATCTCTGATTCCAAATTAGTGGGTTCATGGCAGCCTGTGATTGTTGCTGATTTTGCCCTGTATTGATGAATCCCAATGTCCAGGAGACCTGAAACACAACAAGGAACTGAGTACCAAGGACAGAAACAGGAGTAAGCACCAAGGTAAGTGAGGAGGGACTGCAGGGGATCCAGAGCAGAGGGAGATTTGGCATAAGGAACAACTGGGAGGTGCTGTAATTTAGGGTTATGATCAAGAGCAGAGACTTGGAATCTGAGAGGCCTGGGTACAAATCCAAGCTGTGCCACTTGAAGCTATGTAACCTTCAGCAAGCTATGTAGCCTCTCTGCCCTCTGTTTCCTAAGCTGTAAAATAAGCATGACAATAAATCCAACCTAGTAAAGTTTCATTTTGTTTTGTTTTGAGATGGAGCTTCACTCTTGTTGCCCAGGCTGGAGTGTGATGGTGCAATCTTGGCTCACTGCAACCTCCGCCTCCTGGGTTCAAGTGATTCTCCTGCCTCAGCCTCCAGAGTAGCTGGGATTACAGGCACGTATCACCACGTCTGGCTAATTTTTGTATTTTTGGTAGAGACAGGGTTTCACCATGTTGGTCAGCCTGGTCTTGAACTCCTGACCTCAGGTGATCCACCCACCTCGGCCTCCCAAAGTGCTGGGATTACAAACATGAGTCACTGCACCTGCTCCTAGTAAAGTTTTAATCTGAAGCATGTAAAGTGCTTAGCCCAGGGCCTGGTACAGAGGATGGAGCCTCGAATTCAATGTAGCCCATCTCTATCTGGTCCTCCTATTTCCAGTTTGGGTCATGGTGGCATCATTTTGCTCAAAGGCACCAATTGCATCCTCTGACAGACCTGCAAAGGAGCTTAATTGCCTTATTGCATTGCTTTCTCGCCTCAGATTTTAGGGGTTGGCATCCAGCATGGGGAACGAGCTTCATCCGAGGAATGAGAAAATGAGACGGATGGCACATCTTCTGAAAAGCAGGTAACTGGAGGCCAGAGAGGTGTGGCAGGCCAGAGGTGTTCAGATTAGACCAGGGAAGAGTCACCAGGCTGGGAGACCCTATATGTGCCTATCTGGGGATGGTGCATCCTGCTTCAGAGAGGTTATTCCATCTCCTTCATTCTCCACATTCACTATATCCAGAGAAGGCACCTGTACAGCTTCCCCTGGCAATCTCACCGTCCTGACAATCAAAGAATTCGTTCGTCCTTCTCTAGCTGCAAGCTCAGCACAGGCCAGACCTCCTCTTTCCTTCCTAAGAAGAAAAGGAACACCACCACCTAGCCAGGTGGGATGAGGGAGAGAAGCCCAAATCCTTCTAGCCCGCTCAGTCCAGAGTCAGCCCTCACAGCTCCATCTCCGCTCCCTAAGACGTCGGGGACTCACTTATCCGAGAGAGGAACCAGCCCCGTAGGGTACAAGGCAAATGTGAGTGTTGCCACGGCTGGATCGGTCACCTTGCTGTGGAGCCCAAACTGGCTCCACATTGGCCTGGCACTTGGTGCCCCTCACCATTTGGCCTGATCTACCCTGCCGGCCTCCTGGCCTCCTCTCTGCCTCTTTCCTCCAACAGTAGGGCTGGAGAGGACCCGAGACAGACAAACAACTCTTGGGCGTGTGGGCCCTGCCCGATACTAGAGCATCGGCGGGCTGGGATTGGCTGATATCTCCCGCGTTCTGATTGGGCAGGCGGCGGCCTGTATCTCATTCACAGAAGGTATTGCTTCTCCTGCTGGAGCTTGGACCTCGCATGTTGCTTCACTTTCTGCACTTTGTACAGTAGGTGTACTCATTTGATGTAAATAGATACAATTCAGCTATATGGTTTCCGCAGATGACGTGCCCCCAAATGCAGCGTTGGCCCCTCAGGGATGGCTGAATCTGTCCGTTTATTGTATCCCCTATCCAAATCACAGCTGTACGACTGAATGGGACCAGGCTTATGGGAACTGTGGGGGCTGCGTTTTGCATACCCAGGTGAGGCCACGGTTTGTTTTGTTTTTTAGATGGAGTCTCGCTCTCTAGCCCAGGCTGGAGTGCAGTGGGGCGATCTCGGCTGACTGCAACCTCCGCCCTCCCGGGTTCAAGCAATTCTCCTGCCTCAGCCTCGCAAGGAGCTGGGACTACAGGCGCGCACCACCATGCCCGGCTAATTTTTGTATTTTTAGTAGGACGTAGTTTTGCCATGTTGTCAGGGATGGTCTCGAACTCTTGACATCGTGATCTGCCTGCCTCAGCCTCCCAAAGTGCTGGGATTACAGGGGTGAGCCACAACGCCTGGCAAGGCCACAGTTTTATCCGGTGAGACCTTTTGCTGGGTTAGCCTTTCACCCACTTTCACCGGCAGTCCTTTCTACCATTTACACTTGTATTTCATATTTCTTTGTCTTTAGTCATGCTGTTCCATATACTAGGAAAGCTTTCTTCTCATTCACCTACTTTTAAAATGTGGCTAAAGTTCCTGCTCACTAGGACTGCTGGAGAAAAAGCCTATTGCAGGGCTTGGACAGGGAAAACACAAAGTGAGCCTGGAATATTCAATATATATTTAGAAACAAAAACTTACAAAAAGTTGCAAAAGTGAAAATAGTACAAGAAATATCTATATACCCTTTACCCAAATTCACCTATTATTAACATTTTATCCCTTGCTTAATCACTTTATGGGGCATTATCCAATTTTTTTTTTTTTCTGAATCATTCCAGGGTTTCATACATCAATTAGCTCTTACCCCTTAATATTTCTGTGTGTATTTCCTAAAAATAGAGATATGCTGTTACACCACAGCAAACTTTATACACTTACATTTATATAATATTTTTATTTAATCTACCATCCTTTTTTTTTTTTTTTTTTGAGACGGAGTCTTGCTCTGTCGCCCAGGCTAGAGTGCAGTGGCCGGATCTCAGCTCACCACAACCTCTGCCTCCTGGGTTCACGCCATTCTCCTGCCTCAGCCTCCCGAGTGGCTGGGACCACAGGCCCCCACCACCTCGCCCGGCTAATTTTTTGTATTTTTTTAGTAGAGACGGGGTTTCACCGTGTTAGCCAGGAGGGTCTCGATCTTCTGACCTCGTGATCCGCCCGTCTCGGCCTCCCAAAGTGCTGGGATTACAGGCTTGAGCCACCGCGCCCGGCCCTAATCTACCATCCTTATTCCAATTCTGTTAGTTGATCTAATTATGTCCTTTTTCTTTCCTTTTTTTTTTTTGAGACGGAGTCTCACTCTGTCACCCAGGCTGGAGTGCGGTGGCATGATCTCGGCTCACTGCAACCTCTGACTCCCGGGTTCAAGCTATTCTCTTGCCTCAGCCTTCTGAGTAGCTGAGATTACAGGCATGCAGCACCACGCCCAGCTAAGTTTTGTATTTTTAGTAGAGATGGGGTTTCACCATGTGAGCCAGGATGGTCTTGATCTCTTGACCTCGTGATCCACTCGCCTTGGACTCCCAAAGTGTTGGGATTACAGGTGTGAGCCACTGAGCCAGGCCCTAATTACAGCATTTTCTCCATTCCAGTAAAAGATCTAGTCTAGGGTCAGGTTATTCCATCTCCTTCATTCTGCACATTCACTACATCCAGAGAAGGCATCTGTACAGCTTCCCCTTATAATCTCACCGTCCCGACAATCACAGTTTATTCTTCTCTAACTGCAAGCCTGGCACAGGCCTGACCTCCTCTTTCCTTCCTAAGAAGAAAAGGAGCACCACCACCTACCCAGTAGGGTGAGGGAGAAAAGCTCAAATCCTTCTAGACTGCTCACTCTTGAGTTGTCATGTCTCTCTAACCTCCACAAATCTGGAACATGTACATAGCTGGCATTAAAAATACAGACCCTGCCTTATTTTGTTTTTAATGGAACATTCTCCATTTTGTGTTTGTCTGGCTTTTCCTCATGATCAAGATGAAGTTTTGGCCAGGCGTGGTGGCTCACGCCTGTAATCACAGCACTTTGGGAGGCCGAGGTGGGCCGATCACGAGGTCAAGAGATTGAAACTATCCTGGCTAACATGGTGAAACCTCGTCTCTACTAAAACTACAAAAATTAGTTGGGTGTGGTGGCATGTGCCTGTAGTCCCAGCAACTCAGGAGGCTGAGGTAGGGAAATCACTTGAACCCAGGAGGCAGAGGTTGCAGTGAGCTGAGATCGCGTCACTGCACTCCAGCCTGGTGACAGAGCGAGATGGTCTCAAAAAAAAAAAAAAAAAAAAAGAGAGAGAGAGAGAGATGAAGTTCTACATTTTCAGCGGGAATACTGCATAGGCCACATGTCCTCAGGATATTACATCTGGAGACACACAATGTCCCTCTGTCCTTCATACATGATGTTAACTTTGATCATTTGGTCAAGGTGTTACCCATTTTCTCTACCACATAATTATTGTCCCCTGCCCTTGCAACTAATAAATAGTCTGTGGGGAGATGTTTGAAGACCATCTATATATCCTATTCCTTAACAAAATTTCGTCTTAGATTTAGCATTCATTGATGATCTAATTAAATCTTTACCACGATGGTTGAAATGTCTCTTTGCACAAGAAAGTAAGGAAGTGCTCAAAGAAGAGGAGGATTCAGCAGTAGAATGCTAGGAGTTGGCACATGGCCAAGTCCGAAACACTCTAAGCCAAAATAGGTAATGATAATAACAAATTATACACAATTGAAGGAAAATAGTAATCCATGAATTCATAAAGAAATGAGTGACTACATCTTCCTGCTCCCTTAAATCTCAGTTCAGCCTTCTTGTCCTTCAGTGGTAGATGTGCCCCTCTATGCTACCATCTCCTGCTGTGCTTCTCAACCTGCCACAATAATGTGACACTTTCCTGACTGTAGAATGGAGCCGAACTGAGTCCTGGGCTCTACCTTCCCTACCCTAAAGGGAGCAGGCTCTATAGACTGGAGTGTGAGGCCTGAGGCTGAGGGTCTGGCTCCTAGGAACTCAGTCTTGCCATAGCTTCAAGGTCTTCTTGCCCCAGAGGCTCAGCCCTGCCTCTAGAAGGAGGTTTCTCTTTTCTCTTTTTAAGAAACAAGTTACTCTGAAGTCAGCTCTCTATGGGGTCCTCCACCCACCACTTTGCTGTGCAACCCAAGTGAGGCTCTTCCTCCAAAGAGTAAAACATTTTTGACATTTCAGCTAGTGCCCAGAACCCTGTTCAGGGGTCAATGATTTAGTGCCAGCTTCCTCTCTCCTCCTTCCCTGACCATTTGCTGGCCCAGCAGAGGTTCCCTCCCTCCAAGAAAGGAGGATTCTTTCCCAGGACACCAGGGCCATGCGGCTCCTCCACCTGCAGCACCTGCTCCCAAGTCCCACACAGGAATATTCATCCTGCTCCACCCCGCAACCTCCTCTAGGGAGCTTCATTTCCGGGAAGAACCAGATTTGAGCATCTAGACCAAATTGATCTCAGGTATCCTTTCTTGGAATTGGAAGAATGACAGTAAGAAAAACAGGCATCATTCATTGAGTATTAGAGTGATGAGGAGCAAGCCAAGGCGATGCTGGTGTGCACCTGTAGCCCCAGCCATTTGGGAGACTGAGGCAGGGGGATCACTTGAGCCCCGGAATTTGAGGCCAGCCTGGGCAACAGGAGGCAGAGGTTGCAGTGAGCCAAGATTGTGCCACTGCACTCCAGCCTGGGTGACAGAGACTCTGTCTAAAAAAAAAAAAAAAAGAGCTTAAGTTAAGAATAATTATGGAGGAGCCGGGCGCGGTGGCTCAAGCCTGTAATCACAGCACTTTGGGAGGCTGAGGCGGGTGGATCACGAGGTCAGGAGATCAAGACCATCCTGGCTAACATGGTGAATTCCCGTCTCTACTAAAAATACAAAAAACTAGCTGGGCGCGGTGGCAGGCGCCTGTAGTCCCTGCTACTCGGAGGCTGAGGCGGGAGAATGGCATGAACCCGGGAGGCGGAGCTTGCAGTGAGCCGAGATCGTGCCACTGCACTCCAGCCTGGGCGACACAGCGAGACTCCGTCTCAAAAAAAAAAAAAAAAGAATAATTATGGAGGAAAGTCATTTATGTTTAACTTTCCTCCTTCCAATTATAATGATTTTGAAGGCTAAATATGGACATATATACATAATCGATTATAAAGCAATGTATGTACAATGTAGGAAATTCAGAAAATCCAGAAAATACTAATAACAAAATAAAAGTTATCTTTAAACCCTCATCTAATGATGTTAACATTTTGGTATATTTTCTTCAAGTCTTTTATGTTTATACTTTTATTTTTACCAACTAAAAATAAATAGGATCACTGCATTTTGTTTTGTAACATTCTTTTCCCCAACACTGTATCATTTTTTACATTCACTAACTGTTCCTTTGTTTGTTTTTTTTTTTGAGACGGAGTCTCGCTCTATCACCCAGGCTGGAGTGCAGTGGTGCGATCTCGGCTCACTGAAACCTCTGCCTCCCAGATTCAAGCAATTCTCCTGCCTCAGCCTCTCGAGTAGCTGGGATTACAGGCACGCGTCACCACGTCCGGCTAATTTTTGTATTTTTAGTAGAGACAGGGTTTCACTATGTTGGCCAGACTGGTCTTGAACTCCTGACGTCGTGATCTATCTGCCTCAGCCTTCCAAAGTGCTGGGATTACCGGTGTGAGCCAATGCACCTGGCCTTACTAACTATTCTTTAAGAACAATTTTAATTATTACATGGGATTCCATTTATCTAGGTCTAATCTCCACCCCACTGCCTTGTAGAGGACAAGCTGGCAGCCTCTGTACAAAGGGGCAAGATCCCTGGAACCTCACAAACTGTTACCAACCAAGGGGAAGACAGTGGTTTTTATAAAGGCAAACAGGGCATGTCTCACTCGCCTGTTAGAATTCAGGCCTTTGGCAAATATTTACTCAATCTCGCGGGGTGCAGACACTGAGATAGATGGAAAACACCCCTTACCTCCCAGGAGTTCATGAAGAGACCAACTGTAATGGCACACACTCCGTCTCTCTATATGGCGGGATGGACACAGGGACTTCAAGGGAGCAATTCCTTACGCAAGGGAAGAAGAGCTCACAGGAACTACCGCAGGCATGATGTTGGTGCTGGCACCCTGGGGAAGGGGTGAAAGTCCCCAGAAACCCTTTCAGATAGTCATCAAACTGGCAAGCCCACAGGCATCCATCTAGCTATTATCTCACAACGGAGTTGTTTGCTTATTTATTTATTTTTTAAGACTGCTTCCGCGGTTCACCTGTGTGTGCTTTCAAATCCCCAAGTGATGTTACCAGATCCTTAAAAGTTTCCCCGGGCTGGGCACAGTGGCTCACACCTGTAATCCCAGCACTTTGGGAGGCGGAGGCGAAAGGATGGCTTGAGCCCAGGAGCTCAAGACCAGCCTGGGCGAGATGGCAAAACCTCACCTTTACAAAAAAGTTTTTTTCTTTAAATAGCCGGGTGTGGTGGTACAGGCTTGTAGCCCCAGCTACTCAGGAAACTGAGACATGAGAATCTCTTGAGCCTAGGAGTTCGAGGTGGGAAGTTTCCTCTGAGTTCCTTGGTTAAATTGGTCAGAGGGAGAAAGGGAGAGGATTATTCAAATTACTTGGATGTTTACACTACTTACTTTTCTACCTCCGGCCTTCTTAAGCTGTCTTTGGTGGTCCTAGGAGGAGGGGTGGGTCTCAGGGTGACAGGGGCAATGTGGTTGGTTGCAAAACTGCAACCATCTGCTCTTCTTATCAACCATTCATGCCCTGGCATTCGCCCTGGGCTGGGGGAACTTCAGAAGGGAAATGTCCTGTTTTCCCCACGGTCCGATCCGAGCTCACCATTTCCAAGCTTGAGCCCAATGGCTCTCCATCAACCTCATTCTCACAGTAGATAATGCCATATGCTCCAGTGATCTGAGCTTCATACAGCCACAGACTTAGCAAAAGGCTTCTATCACCTTCATATTCAGTCTGTGGAAACAGCGAGTGTTCTTGGCTGGTTCTATTTGTTTGTTTCTTTGTTTGTTTGAGTCTTGCTCTGTCACCCAGGCTGGAGTCGAGCATGATCTCGGCTCACTGCAACCTCCACCTCCCAGGTTCAAACAATTCTACCTCAGCCTCCCAAGTAGCTGGGACCACAGGCGCCTGCCACCACCCCTGGCTAATTTTTGTATTTTTAGTAGAGATAGAGTTTTACCGTGTTGGCCGGGCTGGTCTTAATCTCCTGGCCTCAAGTGATACACCCACCTCAGCCTCCCAAAGTGCTGGAACTACAGATGTGAGCCACAGTGCCTGCCCTGTTCTTGGCTGGTTCTAGTCTGGGAGTGGGTGGGTGGCATGAGGACAGAAATGGGAGGAGCTGGAATGGAAGTTAAGGGCACCCTGGGAAGGGCCTCTCTTAGGAGTTTAAATTTTGTTCTCCAGGCAGTGGGAAGTCATCCACCCTGTTCAGCAGGGCAGAGGCATCGCCAGTTTGTACTTTAGAAAAGTAACTGCTGGCACTGAAGAGGATGGATTGAAAGGCAGGGCCCTGGCAGCAGGGCCTGAGCCAGGGCAGAGGAGAAGGGGCAGATTCCAGAGAAACTCAGAAGCAGAAAGCCCTGAGTTTACTGAGGGGGTTGAATGTGGGAGGGGAAGAAGGCAGCATGTAACATCTGCAGCTTGAGTGAATGGGAGGCGCTCCTTATCCAGGACAGAGAATTCTGGCAAAGGATGTGGATGGAGATGATGGGCTCCAGGCTATCCACGCTGAAGGTGCAGTGGCTGTGGGACAGCTTGTCCAATAGCAGTAACACATGCCAGTCAGGGCTTGAGAGAGGGAGTGGGGCGCTCAGATAGGTCATCAGCACACTCCACTAGGAGCAGAGCGGGTAATGTTATTAATAACATTTGGCTGGGCACGGTGGCTCATGCCTGTAATCCCAGCACTTTGGGAGGCCAACGCAGGCGGATCACCTGAGGTCAGGAGTTTGAGATCAGCCTGACCAACATGGAGAAACCTCGTCTCTACGAAAAATACAAAATTAGCTGGGTGTGGTGGCCCATGCCTTTAATCCCAGCTACCCGGGAGGCTGAGGCAGGAGAACTGCTTGAACCTGGGAGGTGGAGGTCGCGGTGAGCCGAGATTGTGCCATTGCGCTCTAGCCTGGGCAACAAGAGCGAAACTATTTCCCAAAAAAAAAAAAAAAAAAAAAAGAAAAAAGAAAAAAGTAAATAAATAAAATTAAATTAAAAAAAAAAACCCGGCCTTTGGTAGGCCAAGGCGGGCGGAGGTCGGGAGTTTGACACCAGCCTGGCCAACATGGTGAAACCCCGTTTCTATTAAAAAAAATTAGCTGGGCATGGGGGCGTGCACCTGTAGTTTCAGCTTCTCAGGAGGCTGAGTTGGAAGAATCGCTTGAACCTGGGAGGCAGAGGTTGCCATGAGCCAAGATCGCGCCATTGCACTCCAAGCTGGGCAACAGAGCGAGACTCCATCTCAACAACAACAACAACAAAAAAAAAAAAAAAAGTTAGCAGTCTGCAAGTGGAGCCGTGAGGGGTTGGTACCTGCCCCACTCTATTCCCTCTGTGAGAACATCTGGAAAGAGGGGTTGGTTAGAAAATTAGAGGACTCAGCCTTGGAGAAGCCCCTGGGGCAGGCAGAGCTGAAGAAACGAGGGAGTGGGTAGAAAGATGCAGAGACTAGGAAGCCATGAGGGTGGGAGGCATTAACAATATTCAGGACTCCAATGGAGTGAAGGAGTAGGACAGGGAGGAGGCCCATCAGTTGAAGCAAAGAGGAGCCTAAGGGTGCCTCCCTCAAAAAGGTATCTTCCCCTAGGATGAAGGGGAAGAAAGCCAGATTGCAGGAAGTTGAGGACTGAATGGGGCTTGAAGAAGCAGAGAGTGGGTCTGGTTGCTTCTTAGGAGAGGCCTGCTGATGAATGCAGAAGACAGAAACAGGACAATGACTTGAGGGCAGGATAGGGTTGGGGCCAGGTTCCCTTAGAAGGGGGTATCCTGAAATGTTTGTGGTTTTGAGGCAGAGGGGAGGAGAAAGAAGAACTAAGAGAGTCTCCTGAAGCACATAGAAGGTTGGGCTGGAAAGCAAAAGGGACATCTCATATTTGGAAGAGCAGAGACAATAGGGCCTGAACCAGGCAGAAGTGGAGGAGTGAGGCGGGGAGAGAAGGAGAAATGAACAGGATCTGATAAGCAGTAGAGTGCCAGGGAAGATGCACAGGAGACTGAGGCTTCCAGCCTCTGAGCCTGAGGCGGATTCAGGAGAGTAGGACGAGGTGGCTTCAGGAGGGAAGAGGTCTCAGTTGCCTTTAGCCTCCTTGAGTTTTAGGTGTCTGGGAGAGCCACAGGTGGCCCTCTGCAGGCGGCTGGTGTGAGGGGCTGGAGCCCTGGGCCTCAGAGGCAGTGGTGGGAATGGGTGGAGGTGTCTGGGGGTGGGGAGGTTGTGAGAGGCAGGGAAAGGGTCTGAGAAAAAGCTTCCAGAAGGATAGACCCAAAAGGAGGAGTCTGTTAGCAAAGCCCAAGAAAAGTGTGCTTCAAGGAAGAGTGCCCATTAGAGCAACTGGTTTTATTAATGACTATAATAATAATGTATTTAAAAATTTTACTAGCCAGGCATGGTGGTACCCACCTGTAACCCCAGCTACTCGGGAGGCTGAGGCAGGAGAATCACTTGAACCTGGGAGGTGGAGGTTGCAGCGAGCTGAGATCGCGCCACTGCACTGCAGCCCGCGCGACAGAGCGAAACTCCATCTCAAAAAAATATAAATAAATAAAAAATAATAATAAAAAAATTTATGAGCAATCCACAGGTAAGTGCAAATGGAAATCTCCAAGTTTGCTGACGCATTTTCCTGCTCCTGAAGTGCCAAGGTGACAGGGATGAACTGCAGAGGGATCTTGCAAGTAAGCAGGAAAGTGACAAATGAACTGCACTATGAGTAAGTATAAGGTAACACACTTGATAACATAATCTAGACTATATTGGCCAGGAGGACAAATCCTGAGCTCTTAATTACAACCTGGGAAAGGAGCCAGGAGTCAGTGTAGACGGATGGGTCAGTCCCTCCGGATTAAGAATCTTTAACCTGGGGCCTGAAGACCGTTTTCTGGGATTTCAAGCACCCTGCCTCCCCCGGAAATTGAGAAGTGTGGGGAGAGAAGAGCAGGAGAGAGGAGATCCTCAGAGGGGTTTGGAAACCCAGTCCTGGAGTTCCGTTCAACATGCTAACCTAACGTTGGGCCTCTCGAGGAGGGTGTGGTTCTGAGGTTTCTCCCCCTCCCAGTTTCCCAACTTGCTGAAGAAACTTACCCTTGTCATGCAAATGATGGAAACACATTGGTGTCTGGGGCACTTTGGTTTGTGGTTTTTACCATCAGCTGTCTCTGAGGCTGAGCGGGTCGATCTGTCTCAGCAAGGCTAGCAAATTGCAAGCGCTCAGAAGGGAGAGAGGGGGCTGTTCCTGGGGTCTGGGCCCAGACGGGCAAATGGGTCTGTAAGGCAGACTTTTGCAGGAGGAGGGTGCAGACCCTTTGCAAGTTGTTTGGGGACATAGCTTAGATTGCATCTGGCCTTCACCCTCCTCGGATCCCCTAGGTAGCAGGGTGCTTGGAGGTCACCACCTGATCCAGGCTACCCACTCCCAAATTGGAGTCTGAAACGAAAGCACGTGGGAAAAGAATAGCAAAGGTCAATTTCCCATTTATTAAACAAGTTCTTCCATGGAAAATCTTCCCAGGGCTCAGCAGCCCTGGAAGGGATCAGGGATGCAGGGGAGGTTGGGGGAGAAGAAAATGGGAGATAGCAGGTGTAGATGAGTGATAGCTTTGATTTGTTCCCCCTTCCCACCATCTCCTGTGGCCTCAGCATTTGATTTGGTTTCCTTTCCAGGGCCCTAATTCCAGGGAGCTGCCCCTCCTCCACACCTGTGTCCCAAGCCCCAGCTGTGCGTCCTCACCCTGGGTTCCTGGCACTGACCTGGAACCTGTCGGGCAGCCCTGCTCTTAGCTCCCCACGGAGTCTCAGAGGTCTCAGGTCTCCTCCGCCCACCCTCTCCGCAGCTAGGAGGGGCAGGATACCCCGCACCCCGCTCTGCGCCGGAGGTCGAAGCGCCCCGCTCACGCCCTCCTGCCCGCAAGCTGGGGAGTCACTGCGGCCCGGGAGGGAGGGACACGGAGGGCATTTTTTCAGTCTTCACCGGGTGCTCCCCTCTCCACCCCCCGCAACCGTGTAGGTTTCCGGACCCCCAGGTCCGCTTCCCTCCTCGCTGGAAAGGGGTCGGCCATCGGGAAAGGGCCCGGGGGCGCCGCAGCCTGGCCCCCACCCCGCCCGCAGCCCCGCTCCTCCCCGCGCGGCCCCACTTGTGGTCCTGCCGGCAGCCGCGCAGGGACAGCTGCATTTCTCGCCGCCCGCCGCTAGGAAGCCGGCCTCGCCTCGCTTTCTCCGCCTCCCCGCGCCCCAGCCGCGCCGCCGCCGCCGAGCCCGGCCCCGCCGCCGCCGCTGCGGATTGCAGCCCCTCCCCCGCCCGGCCCGCGGCCCGGCCCCTGCGGCCCGCGCGGAGCGGACGCGCGTGGCGCTGCCCGGTAAGACCCCCGCGCTCCCGCGGTTCCCGCCCGGCCCTGGGCGCGGTCCTCGCCGGCGCCCAGCGCGCAATCCCGGCCCCGGCCCGGCGGCCCCACCTTCTCCGGACCCGTTGCCCAGGCGCCGCCGGGAGGGCCGGGCCGTCGCGAGTTTGATTCCCGGGACTGTCGGCGCGGCTCCCCGGGAGCTCCGCGTGCGGCAGGTCCCCGCCCGCCCTTCCTTCCCGAGCCCCCACCTCATCCCGGGCCCCGGGCGCGGGGGGCGTGCGGGCATCTGGGGACCGGGAGCGGGGCGCGCGATTAGACCCGGGGGCGCGGGCCGGCGGCGCAGGGAAGGGAGACGAGGCCTCCCGGAGCCGGCGCCGCCCAAGTCCCCTCTCCCGCGGCTCCCTCTTTTGTGTGGGCGCCCCTCCCCGCAGTGCCCGGGCCTGGGGGCGCACGCTGGGCGGCGACGGCAGGCGGGGGCGCCTGATGGGAGCCGAGCGCCTTTCAGGGGGAGAGGAGCTTCGCTTCCTGCCCCCGCCGATGTCACAGGTCGGCTCAGCCTTTTTTGGTCCCTCCCGGTCCCCTGGGAGCTGTATCTCCCGTCAGCTCGGCCAGAGAAAGTTGGGAATGCGCTGTCCCCGCCCCTGCTCCCCCGCCCCGCCGGCTCCTGTGCCCCGGGCTCTGAGCTCCAAGGGGCTGGTGTCGGCGTTTATTCATTCCGCCCTCTTCCTTTTCTCGGTCGCATGGTCGCCTTACACCCAGCACTGCCCTGCCCATTTCTTTTCCCCTTAAAAAAAGTTTTAGCTCCGAGAAACGTACACTGAAATGAAATTCCTGAGAAGGAATGTGTTTTAAGGGGAGACAGGGTTTAGATTTTCCTTTTTTTGGTGGGGTAGAAGGTGAGGGGACTCCCTGGGAGTTTAGAAACAAGATGTCCTAGAGGCGATAGATGCAAGAAGACCATCCACCGTGCTCCCCACCCGATCGGCAGGCAGCGTCTTGTAGGAGAGGAATGAACCTTCCCTGGGTGATCCCGAAGCACCTGAGCCACCTGGCCCAGGAGAAAGGACTCAGGGAGATGTTCTGGGCCTCTCACCCCTTTTCTTTATAGCCAGCTGTGCCTGAAGGAGGTGAGGGGTCCCAGGAATTCTCTCATGGAGGAAGTCATGTCACCATGCGGTTGGGCTCCTGCTGGATCAAGTGTGAAGCTGGGTCCTCTCTGTTGTTGGGGGTCAGTCCCACTGGTACCTCAATTTGAATGGAGGGTGCCATCTCTGGGATGGAGAGGTGCTGCTGGGAGAAACCTGGCTTGGGCCTCCAGGAAGCTGGAGCCTGTGCAGGAGGGCTGGATGTGAAACCTCCCTGTCCACTTTCTGCAGCTGGAAGGGTCAGGACAAAGGAAACAGGATACTGCTACTGACCTGGGCACATCTTTGAATAGAAGAGAGACCCTGGACAGCAAGGATGGCCCAGGGATGTTGATATGACTAGAGCTGTATCCCCAGCTCCTGGGTCAGGCCAACTAGGGCCAGAGGTCCTAGTCATGGGCCCCTTTGAGAATCTGGTGAAAGCTCTAACTCCTCTCCCTCCAAAATGCACATGTGTAGGGAAACACTTGTATTCAATACCAGACGGTTAATATACCCCCTTGGAACTAGGACCTCCATTGAGACCCCTGCCCTAGAGTTACTGGCCTGACTTGGGCTATCAGGAACAGTTGTCACCTTTTTGGCTGCTCAGTGAATAATCCCAGGGTTCAAAGAGCAGACTGCTTCTAAGGTCTTTTCTCATGACCTCCCTATGCAACTTTGGGCTTGTGGCCATGGAGACCTGGAGTGTCTGGACAGATCCCAGCTCCCTACAGCTAGCTAGAGGATGGGGGCAGATGAGGTAGCCCTTTTCCCGGGGCTCATTTTGCTGCCTGTGTGGTGGCAAGGCCCTGGGCGCTGGGCTAGGACCACTGAATTAGAGGTAAATGGATTTGGGTGGAGGTGGATATTCTGGTGTTTCAGCTGGGTGTGAGATCCAGGCCTTTAAGAGCTCCAGCTTGTTCTTGGGGAAATGGGGTTGAGGTGCTTTAGTAGAGAGTGTTAAGTGTGAAAGATGCCTCTTAAGGAGGTCTTGGGGCAGAATTGTCCAAGGCTATGATCTGAGTATTGTCGGTTCCTTAGATCCCTTCGGACTCTTGAAGGCAAGTGGGGCCAGAGGGCTGCTGTCACTATCCCCAGTGCAGCCCAGAGGAGGCCTGGCCTGCCTTTCCTTTCTTGGCTCACTAGGCCCTGGGCTGCTGCATAGGTGTTTGTGGCGTCTACGCTTGCTAGGGATCTGGAAGAGCTTTAGGAGGATCTGCCATTTGTGACTTCTCTACCTTGGGATTCAGAAGACTTCCTTAGGCTCAAATTCCCCACAGAGACCTGTAGGGGATTTTTCTTTGTTTAACTAGAGAGCACAGTGTTTGGCATATGGCACCACTCACACTGGTATTCTTCCTTTCGTGATTCCTACATTTGCTCTGGTAATAAGCAACAGAGGCAGGAGCATTCTAGAGCCTTGGGCACAGGAAGCTGGGTGTCTGACAGGGCTCACCTCTGACTATCCAAGGTGACCTGGAGGAGGTGGTGCTTCCGTTTTACTAGCTCTTGCACTTACAGGAAGTAAGAGCTATAAAAGGCATTGGAGGCTGGACCCGGTGGCTCACGCCTGTAATCCCACCACTTTGGGAGGCTGAGGCGGATGGATCACCTGAGGTCAGGAGTTCCAGACCAGCCTGGCCAACATGGTGAAACCCCATCTCTACTAGAAATACAAAAATTTGCTGGGTGTGGTGGCGTGTGCCTGTAATCCCAGCTACACAGGAGGCTGGGGCAGGAGAATCGCTTGAACCTGGGAGGCGGAGGTTGCAGTGAGCCGAAATTGTGCCATTGCACTCCAACCTGGATGACAACAGCAAAACTACATCTCCTAAATAAAAATAAATAAATAAATAAATAAAATAAAATAAAATGAAGGGCATTGGAGACCCTAAAGGGTCCAGTGGTCCTTGACTTGGGAATTGGAAGTCTCTTGGTGGCATGCAAAGGTCCTTGTTGCAGTGTCTGAGGATTCACCTTCCCCAGTGGCTATGACTTCTCAGTCATGCTGTGGCCCTGGCTACCATGGGTTGGCGAGTTCAGGATGCTAGCTGTGTTGGCTCACTCAGTGCTCCTCTGATCCCCTTGGCTTCCAGGCTCCCAGAACCTCTGATGTGTCAGAGCATTATCACAGACTCTTGATGATGCAGCTAAATGTCTTATCTTTAAAGCAGGTCATAAATGATAAATGTGATAACAGTCCTTGTAAACATAAACTCCCTTCTTATAAATGTGACTATTTCATTTCCATTGTGGCAGCACCAAGGGTCTTTGAGGAATTCTTGGTAGGATAAAAATGTTTAGGCTGGGCGTGGTGGCTCCTGCCTGTAATCCCAGCACTTTGGGAGGCCGAGGCAGGTGGATCACCTGAGGTCAGGAGTTCAAGACCAGCATGGCCAACATGGTGAAACCTGTCTCTACTAAAAATACAAAAAATTAGCCAGGCATGGTGGTGCCTACCTGTAACCCCAGCTACTCGGGAGGCTGAGGCAGGAGAATCACTTGAGCTCGGGAGGCGGAGGTTGCAGTGAGCTGAGATTATGCCACTGGACTCCAGCCTGAACAACAGAGTGAGACTCTGTCTCAAAAAATAAAAAATAAAAAATAAAAAAAATAAAAATAGTTCCAACTCCATTGGCCTAACTTCACCCCCAGGAAGCAACTGAGTTATTTTGTGCACATTTACATCATAGCTTAGTTGTTTAGAGTGTAAGATCTGAAGTTAGGCATCCCCAGGTAGAATCCCAGCTCTCCATCTTACTCTAAGACTTTGTAAGTGCCTGAGTTTCCTATATTTAGAAAGAGTTAAAAGATATCTCACGTGTATGCCACACAAGGAGGAAGTGTTCATTACATTGAAACTATTATTATTATTATCATTTCTGCACAGGGGTACACAAATTCTGAGGCTCATTATTAAGGAAATCTTTGGTAAAAACTGTAGGGTCTGAGGATGGTTTTTGGAAGAGTAGGAGGGGTTGGGGTGAGGCGCTTGAATGATGAGCAGAGAGGACCGCACACTGGAGGCGGGGGTGGGGAGACTGAAATGTCATGGGTGACAGCTAAGCGTATTTGGGGGCAGAATGACTCAGCATCTGTAGCCCTGCTGTGGAACCAACTCTTCTCCCTTTTCTTTGGAGAATTTGCCCCAAAAGCTGGGGGCAGGGGTGAGGAGGCATAACCAGTGAGGAGGGTTGAATGGCATAAAGTTAATGCTAACATTGGTCCAGAGGAACAGGGCAGAGTTCCCTGGAGGAAGGGAACCTAGTGAGGGGATGGGGGCAGGCCCAATAGGCAGTCAAAAGTGCAAGCTGGCAGGGCGTGGTGGCTCACGCCTGTAATCCCAGCACTTTGGGAGGCTGAGGCGGATGGATCACCTGAGGTCAGGAGTTCCAGACCAGCCTGGCCAACATGGTGAAACCCCGTCTCTACTAAAAATACAAAAATTAGCTGGGCGTGGTGGTGGGTGCCTGTAATCCCAGCTACCCAGGAGGCTGAGGCAGGAGAATCGCTTGAACCCAGGAGGTGGAGCTTGCAGTGAGCCAAGATCACACCATTGCACTCCAGCCTGGGCAACAGAGCGAGACCCCGTCACAGAAAAAAAAAAAAAAAAAAGATGCTGGGCACAGTGGCTCACATCTGTGATCCTAGCACTTCAGGAGGCCAAGGCAGGAGGATTGCCCGAACTGAGGAATTCAAGACCAGCCTGGGCAACACAGTGAAATCCCCATCTCTATTAAAGTACAAAAAATTATCCAGGTATGGCGGCAGGTGCCTGTAGTCCCAGCTACTTGGGAGGCTGAGGCAGGAGAATCGCTTGAACCCAGGAGGTGGAGGTTGCAGTGAGCCAAGATCACACCATTGCACCCCAGCCTGGGTGACAGAGTGAGACTCTGTCTCAAAAAAAAAAAAAGGTGGAAGCTGTAGGGGCCAAGGGTTTCTGTGAAGGAATAGGCTTGGGAAACAACCACTGTGGCACTCACAGAGGGGTCGGACCCTTTCCGAGTGCTTCACATGGATCAGCTCGTTTAATCCTTGCAGGACCTATGAGATATTATACCAATTTTTCAGGCGAAGAAATAGAGACATAAGAGACATCAAGAGTTTAAATAACTTGCCCAAGATCACATGGCTAGAAAGTGGCTGACCTAGGATTTGAATTCGGGAAGTCTGGCTGCAGGCCCACACCCTTAGAGAAACTGTCAGAGAGAGCTGGGTGTGGTAGTTCATGCCTGTAATCCTAGCACTTTGAGAGACTGAGGCTGGTGGATCGCTTGAACTCAGGAGTTCTAAACCAGCCTGAGCAACATGGTGAAACCTCATCTCTACAAAAATTAGCTGGGTGTGGTGGCATGCAGCTGTAGTCCCAGCGACTCAGGAGGCTGAGGTGGGAGGATCGCTTGAGCTTGGGAGGCCGAGGTTGCAGTGAGCTGAAATTGCACCTCTGCACTCCAGCCTGGGTGTCAGAGCCAGACCCTGCCTCAAAAAAAAAAAAAAAAAAAAAAATGTCAGAGAGACCCCTACTGAGCTCAAGGGGTGGTCGTGGTCGGGGAGGATGGAGATGGGGGGTTGTGGGGTTTGTGTCCTGCTTGAAGGGCTGCCAGTGCAATGTCCAGCCATCACTGGAACATGCTGGAGGGTTCAGCTTAACAAGAGTCTGCTGAGAACCACAGGCCAAGTGCCAGATACTCTGCTGGGGCCCATCCTGGAGCACAAAGATCACCAAGCCATGGCCCCTGCCTTCAAGATGCCTCCTGTCTAGTAAGAGAGACAAACATGTTAGCCTGGAATTTCAGTTACTGTGGCAAGTGCTGCGATAAGACAAAGCACTGAGGAAGGGGGCACTTTGCCAGCCAGAAGAGGAGTTGGGGCAGGGAAGGCTTCCTGGAGGTGGGGCCGTTTGAGCTGAGTGAGGACAAGAAAAAGTGGCTGCTGCCTCCTGAGCTTTTGATCTGGCATGGGAGCACATTATTCTCCCCCTTGGTGAACTCTGAGTAGAGCTAAGTGGCCAGCGTGTGGGTTTCAGAGAAGGCTTAGGTTTTCTGGATTCTGTAGTACCATTGCCAGGGTGAGGCAGGAACTGGGCAGTGTGGTCAGCTTTCCTGATGCCTTCGTGGTTTTTAATAGCTGAGAAACACTGCCACCTCTTGTAATGCCTGCAGTGAACATGGTGAAGAAGACATAAAAGTCTCTTAAGAGTCATTGCTCAGAACGCAGTGATTCAGTCTTGTCTCTCTGCACTTAGAAACAGAACCAGAGGCAAATGAATTTACACTATGGAGGGAGGATTCAAGTAAGGTATGAGGAAGACATTCCAGATAGGATGTGAGATGTAAGAAAAGTGACTCATAGGCACAGAGGGGAATGGCCTCCCCTGAAGGTCTTCAGAAATGGGAACAAGTTTCATTTGTCTTTGTGGTTTAAGAGGTTTCGTCTGGAGACAGGAAGATGAAGTAGAGGCCCCTAGAGGTCCATGTCAACTTGGTGATCAGAGGATAAAAGGAGCTGGAATTTTTGAGCTAGAAGATTACTTAAATCTGGCCTAACCTCTCCTTTGACTGTTGCAGTGATTGAAGAATGCCTGATAACACTGAGCAGCTCATCCATTAATGAGTGAGCCAAGGCACAAACAGAGTCTGCCCAACAGCTGGGACCCTTGCCTGCAATGTTCCCGGTCAGCGTCAGCGGGGGTGCTCACTGGGAGGGACCTACAGCTCTAGGGGATGGAGTCCAAGCCTTGTGAGGAGAGCGCAGGAAACCTGGAAGTAGTGGAGCATTTGTCTTGGTATTGGAATACAGAAAGCATCAGCCCCCATACACACCGTGTTTCTGAGAGTGGCACTCTGAGTTGGAGCTAGTGGGTTATCTCCTAGATGCACCTAGAAGAGTTTTAGGCACATATATGGGGCCCTCAGTAAACTTTGTTGGATGAATGAGTAAATAACAGATAATCCAAGACTTAATCTCTCTGACCATACCATGCCCTTGTTGGACCAGTGCACTTAACCCTTCTTATTCTGTTTTACTTAAGCTGACATTAGGCTTTTTTCATAATACTGCCCAGTCATAAAGAAAGGTGCCCACAAGTATGCTGGGGGCAAGGGTAAGAAGAGAAAACACAGGTTATGATCCTTCTCAATATTTATACTTCTTTGAAGGATCATCAAGACCTGACATTATGTTCAGTCATAATGGCTTTTGCTTTTTTCTTTTTTATTGTTTCAAGCGCAAAAGTGTTTTTATTTTTTATTATTTACTTATTTATGAGACAGGGTCTCGCTCTTTTACCCAGGCTGGAGTGCAGTGTGGTGTGATCTCAGCTCACTGCAACCTCTGCCTCCCAGGTTCAAACGATTCTTGTGTGTCAGCCTCCTGAGTAGCTGGGATTACAGACATATACCGCCACACACAGCTAATTTTTTTGTGTTTTCAGTAAAGACGGGGTTTTACCATGTTG